>NC_054745.1:4614939-4704939 GCF_018143015.1 Lytechinus variegatus | reverse complement strand
GCGTTGGCACGGTGTAGGTCGACCAGTCGCCGTGATTAACAAGACTTTACATTTATCTTCTTTATGCCCCGGAGATTGCATGATAATGGTTAAACCTACTACTTTCCAAGTATCAACCTTGGATTCCATATGCGTCATCATTGTCATTTATTTAATTGTATTTGATTTTTTTCTATTCTTGCTCTCATTTACAAGTTATACTTATTCATACATGAAAAACAAAGAATAGTATGATTATAATTTATTATACATACATACATTTTTTTTCTCTATTTTTTCCCCTCTATTTTGGAACTTCTTTCCTCTTTATTTCCCTTTCCTCTCCCACTTTCCTTTTGTTTTCTTTGTCCTTTCTTGGACATTAGCTTTTTTTTTACTCATTGTTAAAATGAGTACCCGAATAATGCCTATGTTTATAGTGTATATTTGTATATATAAGTTGTTTTGCTATGTTTTGTTTTGATTTTGTCTTTTGATTTGTTTGACAAAAAATACTATTTTGTTTTTGTTTATCTGTTATATATTTTCTTGTTTTGAACAAAATGTTGGCAATTGCCAGTGACGTTCTGTAATAAATTCAATTCATGATAAGCATTCTATAATTGGATTATGATATAAACTTGAACAAATAAAGCAACTGGTTTCATTACATTTGGGAGATATGTACATTAACTATTCGTAAACCTTAAGTCAACATTCAGTCTAACTCCTAATCAAACATAATAATCGCTGAAAAAAAACTTATGACAACCAAGGGGCGTTGCCATGGTAATACGATAAGGGAGGGGACATGACAACCTGAAGAAGACCCTTGTTGAATATACATGACGGTCATTAGCGTACCTAAGGGGGGGGGGCAGACTCCCCCTGACGAGTCACAACACTTGCAAGGGACGTATCCCCCCTGACGAGCCAAAACTGAACCCTGACGAGCTAAGTGGGCCCCTCCTTTGAACTTGAAGACCGAATATGCCCCCCTTTGGAAAATCCTAGGTACGCCACTGACGACGGTAATTTTTTTCTTGTTTTTCTCCCCCATTACTTTAAAACCATAGAAATGTGTGTGTGTACGTGTGGGAGGGAGGGGGGGGGGGTGGTCGAGCCGGGGAGGGTCATCCCTGCATGCTCGGCGTCGAGAATTTTTTTTTTTAAATTCGTTTGCATCATCATTGATTTAAATGCCCGTGGTCCATCTTTTTAGTCATAACCTGCATGGAAATCAGGTGCGTTTGTGGATTCTAAGTTAATCTTTCTCTTTTTTTAAGAAATAAATTTGTTAAATCATATAGGCCTATGCATTATAAAAAACTTTAAGAATAACAACAAATGTATTTTGAAAACAAAATTTTCCGAAGAATAACATTACGGAATGGAGGAGAGGGATAAAGGTCAAATAATAATTACCGATTTAGATTTTTATACAATATTTTATTTGTAAAAAAGTTAAATACATGAAAAGGATGTAATGTTCGAAAATACAGAGACAGAAGGATAGAGAAAGACATAGATAGATGGATGGATAAATAGATAGATAGACGGAAAGAAAGAAATAAAGATATATAGATAGATAGATGGATGGATGGATGGATGGATAGATAGAAAGATAAGCAGATATAAATAGATAGATGGATAGATAGACATAAAAAGTAAGTAGAGAGAGAAACCAATATCACGAGTAAACATTAATTGCAAATATTATTCACACGACACATAAATTTAGAAAACTAGCATATAATCATGTTTTCTTCATCGTTTTGAAGAAAAAAAAGCATACAGTAAATTAGAAACAGACAACCTGAATATACAGCAGAGGCAGTAGGAGTAAGATCGGGGGATGGGGGGGGGGGGGGTAACAAGACTATACACACCAAAAGAAAGTAAAGAGAACTTCACTATATAGCACGCACGAGAACCAGCTCGTCGCCAGAGCTCCCCGACCCCGTGGAAGGCCACTCGGCTCTCTGCCTTTTGCAGATGTGAGCCGGGCCATTTGGCCGTGAAAGCTCGCACGCCCGTTGCCATGGAAACATCGATTTGCCCATGCCGGATCGATACCCGTTGCCTCTCCGGCTTTCTCCGGGCCTTTTCATGCTTACCCTTTCTTTCTTTCTCTCTCCTTTCTCTCCCTCTCTCTTCCCATAATTTGTGCTCATTTTCTCTCCGCTCTCACATGTTCTCCCCTCTCTCTCCTTTTTGAAATATGTGTCCCCCTATTTCTTTTTGCCCCCAACTCTCACTTTTTCTGATTCTCTCTCATCTCCTCTATTTCTTTCTTTCCCTCTTTGCCTCAAGGTACACTTTTTTTTGCTTTCTCTATCATATCCATGCACCTACTTTTGTCTCTATGTTCTCTCTTTATCTGTATATCTCTCGCTATTTCTCACCCTTTTCCTCTTCATGCTTGTTTCTCTCTCATAAGAAACTCCTTCTCACTTTTATGTACCTCCTATTACCGTTCTCCATTTTCTCCTTATCTTACCCCTTTTATTACTCTCCCTCTCTGTCCATCAGGTGCTCACTTTCCTAAACACGCAACTAAGTCTCTCCTTATTATCTATTTCATTTTATTCTCTCTCTTTCTGTTCTCGCCCCTTCCTCACGATGAGAATCATATTTCCCTATTTTCGAATGTAAGGCTCTCTCTTACTCCCTTTCTTTACATTTTTGCGTCACTCCCTTCACCCCAACCCTTATTTCCTATTCCCCATTTTCGATGTCTTAGGAATAGTGTAAAAGAACAAAACAGCACCTACATATCCATGTTATCTATCTTTCTTGCAGGGGCGGATCCCGGATTTTCCAAGTGGGGGGGGGGGCACATTTTCCCGAAGAAAATTTGGCAAGCAAAAAAAAAGAAACAAAAGGAAAAATTATCACCTAAAATTGAAGGTCATTTCGTCACATTTAGGAAAAACGACATATTTACATTATTTTATTATGGTTCTCAAAAGGGGGGCACGGGTCGGTTGTGCCCCCAAACCCGCCCCTGCTTTCTCTTTTTTTATATAAATATAAATACCTACCCTCTCTTCTTCTCTCTTTTCCTCTGTCTCTATATCCTTTATCTTTTTTTCAATATCATTGTATATTACATTATTGTCTTCTCCTTACTATTTCTCTCTCGGTGCTAAATTGTTATCCCTGCATAAAACGAGATAGATTAAACTCGCGAATATTGATTCCTATTCATTTGTTCCCTTTGGCAGTTTGAGAATATAACAATATTTTCCAAATATTTATCTCTATGTTTTGCTTTCCACATGCATGTTTAAATTTTATTGAATGTGTACGCAATAAAGCCTTCATTTCTCTTTTTCCCTTCTCTTTTCTCTTCTCTAATCTTGCTCTGTCTCCCTCGATTTTTCGATTTGATTTATTAATATTTTTCTGCAAAAACAGTGTGCTAAATGCTAATTATGGTAACACAAATAAAACAAATAAAACAGAAATAAACATCTTTTGAAATACAATCTCTGTCGGAAAAGGGATTGTAAATGACATGAATAAAGGCAAATATGCTTCGGAATATGACAGTTTCTGCAGTATAAGATACATAACACAAAATAAATAATTGAATGAATAAAAAAAAACCCTAAACCATACATTTGTTTAAATGAATGAGCAGAATCGATGACAAATAATGATTGAAGTACTAACTTGAAATGGATAAAAGAAAAAGTAGTGAATATAATCATTTTGAAAAAAAAGGACCGCGATGACGATGTTGATGATGACAAGAATGATGATGACCACGATGATGATGACGGCGAGAACGGTGACGACAAGGATGATGGTGATAATGACAAAAAATGAAATGATTTTCCTTTCGTCCTCTTCTTTTTTCAGATGCTTTATTCGCTCTTCCTCATCTAGGTCTATTTTCCTCCTCTCCCTCTTTTTCTCCCTCGCTTTGTCATTTCCAACCAGTATCAACCTCTCCCTGCCTAAATCACGTGTGAACCACTCTTTTACACATCTCTTTATACTTCATCCTATCACTCCATTCAAATTCGCCCTTTTCCCCATTTATTTCTTTTTATCTCCATGCACGATCTTCTGAAATCGTCTCGCGCTTCCCACCAAGCCAACAGCGACTGGTTAACGTAGCTCTTACAAATCGCGATAGATATGGGTATAAGAGCCAAACATACCAAAGTAAAAAAACAGTAAATAAGTTCCCACGATTTGTGTCGTTTCATAAAGAATATAGCGTACATATGAATGTGATTGATGGGAGATAGAATTATGACATATCTATTCAAGCTTTGTAAGTTTGGTCGCTGTCTACCCTTTACCCTCTATCACATACATGTAGGTTATCATTCTTTATCCTTTGTTGGCCTTATTTTCTCCATGGTAATATGGCAATCGGAGTTAAAACCTTGGAGTCGAGAGATAATTCATTTGATCTATTTATATTTTGTCTATTCATTCTGATCAGGTTATAACGTCAACATGGTCAAGGTCAAGTATAAGATAAATACAGGAAAAGGTACGAACCACTTCCTACGTGATGATTTTTCTTTCCGTTTTCATCAGAGGAGCACATGAAAGTCTTGTGAACGGAACAAAACTTTCCTTGCTCACGCTGCCCAAATCATGTCTTGTCGGAGACGGACTTGATATCTTGCTTATTTTTGTTCTCATAATATATTTTTATTCGGGTCGTTGAGATAACGATGACAGTCCTTCCATTAAGTAAGCAAGTAAAACTCAGCACTAATTTTTGGCCAAGATGGAAGTGATATTGCTATATATTTTTGTTCCTTGCATCGTATTTAGCGTTTGATTTTTTTTTCAAAAAAAGTGCACATCTAGCTACCAATGATGCGTATAGCAAGAGCATTGCATTGCTCAGGGGGCATACGGGTGCCGCAGCCGGGGATCGAACCCCGGACTTTCCATGTACAGCCAGACGCCTTAGACCATTCGGCCACGGCACCTGTTAGTACTTTTTCGATTTTATACGAATTCTGCCTGTGCAATCATCTGGAAAATAAAACAGAGTTGGGCACATCGTTTAACTATATGAATTCAACGATTTTAAAACTGTGTTTATGTTCTTATGTTTTTACTCAAAGTTTTCAGTTGTTAACCGGACGTGTTGGCTCAGTGGTAGAGCGTCCGGCTCATGAACGGATGGTAGTGGGTTCGATCCTCGGCCGAGTCATACAAAGACTTATAAAAATGGGACCTTCTGCCTTCTTGCTGGGCGCTCAGCATTTAGATGGGAGAAGGGTAATAATAACGTATGATGTTATGCAGGGCCCTCTGGTAGAGCAGTTTCCTAACTGAAGTGGCTACCCTGGGTAAATAAAAAATTATTATTATTATCATTAAAATATTGCACTTATAATTATCAAATATTTATTTAGATTTTGCGCGGAATATACTTATAGATAATATTAATGTATGTTTAGGTAGCTTCTGCTAAATCACTTAAATTCAAAAGTAAATTTAAAGCTTTGATAAGATAAGGGTAAATGGGATCACATCTCCCCCAACGATTGGCGTTTCAACGTCTCGGCTCAAAAATTAAGTTTATGCATTTATTCGCGGTTACACACTACAATTATCGCCGTTTCTCTTTCCAAACTCCAGTGTAATTCGACGATAGATTTCGTGTTATCCTATTAATTCTACTTTGTTACCTCATGCCATTGAATTAATGCCCACTCACGCAGTAGCATGAGCCCATCCTTAAGTTACTCCTCCGATAGATAAAATAACACTTTCACGACCTTTAATATCTATCTTCTTTTACTAGTGCTTTCGCTCCCAGGCCTTGAGCAGGATAGTCGTATACAAGTCAGCGTGCTTTACTCAAGGCGCGGCGGCGAAATTTTCCTAATTTCAACTCGCTTTTAACCCCATTATATCGGGCTAGAACAGCGAGCGATGCGTAACCGAATGCGCTAGCATGCCCTAATGCATTTTTGCTTGCGAGCGAGGTTTAGGTTTCGGCATGTAAAATGTGTGGTTGGTGGTTCATAGATGACGGAGAAGAAGATGAAAAGAATAGGAAGAAGGAGGAGGAGGAGGAGGAGAAGGTATAGACGAAGAACAAAAATAATAAGATGAAAAAGAATGAGATTAAGCAGAAAAAGAAGAGAAGAAGAAATAGTAGTAGTAGTAGTATTAGTAGTAGTAGTAGTAGTAGTAGCAGCAGTAGTAGTAGTAGTAGCAGCAGTAGTAGTAGTAGTAGTAGTAGTAGTAGTAGTAGTAGTAATAGTAGTAGTAATAGTAGTATAGTAGTAGTAGTAGTAGTAGTAGTAGTAGTAGTAGTAGTAGTAGTAGTAGTAGTAGTAGTAGTAGTAGTAGTAGTAGTAGTAGCATTGGAGGTGTCGTGGTGTAGTGGTTCAATAATTACTTGACTCTTAAACCTAGGGTTGATGATTCGAATCTCACCCGGCGCTACTTTGGCAAGGCACTTATCCGCGTTTGACACTCTCGACTCAGATGTTAAATGGGTGCCCGGTAAAAAGTGAACCTCAGTGTGATTAGATTGGCATGTGTGCACCCGATAAGCGGTTGCCTGGCCAGGATACTCCCCAGGGAGTGGAGATGGTGTACTTTATGCGTGGAACAGTGATGGATCCTATGACCAGGGTAGTAACAGTTACACTGTGAAGCGCTTAGAAATCAAACGTAATTTTGAAGCGCTATATAAATGTAACTATTATCATTATTATTATTAGTAGTAGTATCAAGAAGAAGAAGAAGAAGGAAGAGGAGGAGGAAGGAAGAGGAAGGGGAGAAGAAGAAAAAGAAATGAGAGAGAGGGAGAGAGAGAAAAACAGACAGAGGAAGGGGGGGGGGGAGAAATAGAACAATAAGTTTTCATGAATAATGCAAGCGGAGGCTTGTAGGCATAAACTTATAAATACTACATTTGAATCAGGAAAGTTTAAAACAATATTTGTTCATATAATTTTTTATATAATTTTTTCAAAGAACTGTTAACAAGACCAGAAGAAAGTTTAAATGAGAAAATGGTGGAAACCTTTCCTCGACTTTTACGAGGTCCGGAAGATTCTAGTATATAAAAAGAAGAAGATAATTCAATAATTCAATTTCATCATGGTATACCTTCGGCCTTAAATTCCAAGATTAAGTTAGAAAATGAAATATAAATACCCGAATCAAATTACTTGGAGCGCTCTAGGTATATCTGTGTCAATATTATCTTGGGATGTTTTGGTTGGTTCCAGCTGAGTTGATTTTATTTTTGCCTATTTTTTGCTCCTTTTTCGAATTGAGATTGATTGGTCCGTACCACTCGACAGTAAGCCAAATGTTACACAGTGAAAATAATGTCTAAAATTTTGAACTTTTTGTATACCAGTTAAAAAAAAACACGCTTAATCTATTGAAGATTATATTAAGAGTTGAACTTTTCTTCTAAGATGTAAACTCTAGTTAAACCGTTCATCAACTACTATAAAGTTCCTCGAGTAAACAAGTCTGCAATGATTTGACCAACGTTTGTACTGTGTATAAGGGTCAAATGTTTAATGGACAGTTCACTTAGGTTAAAAGTTGGTCAACCGTCATATATTTTCCTTTGCTCTTGGAGAGCAGTAAATCGTCTACTTCAACGTAGTGCAAAAGAAAATAAAAAAGTCATAAGTGTAAATAGAAAATTGTTGCAGCCCTGTTATTTCATATTATGTACCCGGTATATACTGTACATACCATCCTATATTTTCCAGGAGTTTTTTTTTTCTTTAGTGACGTTTGACATAAACCCGAGTTGCCAATCTACATAATCTATCGATTATAAATCATCACAGATGAAATAAGAAGAGGCAAATCTTGGCATTTTTACGATGTTAAGACCCCTATTAGCCAATGTAACCCTTCAATGATTCGGATGTTTTGAGTTATTTTTCTCGAAAAATTAGGCCTCAAAATCAATCGAATACAATTACCATTTTCATGAATTGTAATGGGATTGTTAACCGCAGTTGGGGGAGCATGGAATATTTGAGATTTAAAGCCCAGTGAAGAGCAAAAATTTGATAAAAAACAACGCATTCAAAGGGATAAAAGAACAAGTTGCGAGTGAGGAGAGAGAGAGAGAATAAAAAGAGAAGAGAATCTATACTTTTATCCTTCTTATTTTTTATATCTTTCTTCTCCTTTTTTTTCTTCTTCTTCTCCTTTTTATTTTTCTTTTCTTCTTCGTCTTCTTCTTTTTCGTCTTCTTGTTTGTCTTCATCTTATTTTCCTTCTTCCTTTTTTTCGTCGTCGTCGTTTTGTTGTTTTCTTCTTTTTATCCTTTTTTTACTCTTGTTTTTCCTGAATTTCTAAAGGCCTATGTTGTTTTTCTTTTTCCCTTTTTACAAATAATTTTCTTTCCAATCGTCACCCCATCATGACCCTCCTTTTCCCTCCTATTTAAAAGAAAAATTCTCCCACCTCTGTACTCAAAACCTAAGTCAACTCCCTCGCGCATATCCCTCCGCTTCCCGTCCACCTCCCATCCTTCCTTCTGTCAATCAAACTTTCACGCATGCGCGGACCGATTGGCTGGATTGTGCCTGTCACCGCCGACCACAGTAATACCAGTTGGGGTCTTGCGCTCCAGTTCTTTGGTAAATTTCTCCCCCTTTTTTTCTTTTTATTTCCCGCCAAATTTGTTATGCTTGATCTTGTGCGTCGTAACTGACATTAAAAGGAGTTTGAAAACGCACCACTGTGGTGCGTTTTCAAACTCCTTTTAATGCGCTTGGAAGATAAACGATTAGCGATATGCAGTGAAATTCGGAATTTAATGGCGCCAAAAACATCACTTTATATTCACTGGTTCTACAAGAAAACATTGTTGGTTGCCAGACATTTCACCCATGCTCAGATAGCAACAATATGAAAGAAAACAATTGTTTTTAAAATTGATATTCCGAGGTTACTCCAAGCTACTGTTGATTGGAGTGCAAAAAAGTTAATTGAAATCATAGTGAATATGATAAAAATGATGAGAGTATGAATAGTAAAAATAAAAACTGATGATGGTAGTGAAATATTTAAAATGATTGATACTGATAATAATGTTAGAATGATGATATTCATTGTGATAATGATGACGAAAATCAAGTTCATAGTGCTTATAAGTAAAATATTAGCGAAATTAATAACAAATATGGAAATATTAAACGAAATAATCTAACTCATTATGTTAGCGTCATGTTGATTATGAAGATGATAATAATAATGATGATGATGACGACGACGATCATAACTGAGCTCGATGGCGATGATAAGAGTGATGATGATTATAATAATGGTGATAACTATGATGATGAAGCTGATAGCAGTTGATACGGATAAAGATTTTTTTCGATAATGAAGATATCAACTGACTGATATCCTTTCAGATTTTCAAAAACAAATTTTTTAAGTAAAGCAACGATAAAAGAGCCTATATTACGCATATAAGGTATTATGGTATAAGGTTGTTTATTTCTTGACGATGACGATTGTAGTTGTGAGAATACTGTAACGATGATGCATTAAAATTCTCCTCCTCCTTCCTGCCTGTCATGAAGGGGAGGAGAATTTCAATGGCTTTAGAAATCGAGGGTAATAGAGGTGTTCAAGTACCCCCCCAATTTCCTTGGGGATGCTGAGTGCATCAATCTTTATATATAGGCAGTCCCCACGTATTCTGTAAGCTGTGTTAAAATTGAAAAATGTAACCGAAATGACCTTCATTTTCTAGCAAAACCTCTTTTTTCTATTCTTTTTTTTTTTGCTTTTCAAATTTCTCGGGGGCAATTTCAGCTCCATTTTGCACTGTAAAAACCTCTTTTTTGTTTTTGCTTTTCGAATTTCTCTGGAACAATTTGACCTTCATTTTGTAGTGAAACCCCCCTTTTTTTGCTTTTGCTTTTCAAAGTTACATCAGCATCCCCAAAAATCCTTCTCAGGGCCCTGAAAATTTCTGGGGCGGGGGGGGGGGGTGGTGGTAGTTCCGCAGGTTAAGATTTTATGTGGAGGTGCCGTGGGCGAATGTGTTTCCCGGCCTTTTCATCATGGTTGAAGGAACACGCACTAATATGCTATAAGAAAAACAAAATATTTTACAGAAGAAAAAAAAACAGCATTTAAAGAAAGAAATACTCAAATCATGCTGTAAATTGTTACAACAGGACAGATCTTCTATAATTTGTGTGCAATTTTACAGATCATGTCTGTTTTAAAACAGGGAGAAACAGGTTTATTACAATAAATTTTTAAGATCAAATACCAGTTTTCCGTAATTTTACACAAATGCATGTAAGATTACACAGTGCAGTAAGATTACAGGTGTTCTCGAGACTCGACTGCTGCAGGATTTTTTTGTAAAGTAGAAATTTTCTTACATTGTATGCACGACTATCATGACTATACGTAATGAAAGAAAATCATTTGTATCAACGGGCGCACTTGCATTTTAATACGTTTGCGTGTTTGATTTGTTTGTGGTTTGTAGAAGGGGGAGGGGGGGGGGGTTCTTGGGTAGACCTATATTCGAAATGAAATACTAAATGGAGGAGGAGGAAGAGGGGGGGGGGGGGGAGACAAGTCAGTAAGCAGTGATTTTAGGCATCCTTCTTTTCTCTCCTTGTCTCTCCTATATTTGAAATGAAATAAGCATGCTAAATGGAGGGGGGGCTAGAAGTCAGTAAGCAGTGATTTTAGGCATCCTTCTTTTCTCTCCTTGTCTCTCCTATATTTGAAATGAAATAAGCTTGCTAAATGGAGGGGGGGGGGGCTAGTAGTCAGTAAGCAGTGATTTTAGGCATCCTCCTTTTCTCTCCTTGCCGTTCATCCCTGATTAAATAAACACATTAAGAGCCAGTACCAAACATAAATCGTGTATCCGCGGTGCTAAATGGCTTCAATCAGTGGCAGTCAGCCGGAACACTCCCCATCACTCAAGTTCACGTTCCAGATACACCAAGGAAACCAACCCCATGTCCGATCAAATTCATCGCGTTATGTCCAATGGCAAAACCATCGGTCGGTTTGGGGCCGGTTTCACTGGTGGAACTGTGACATTAAAGACCAAATCTTATTTTTCTTGATGAAAACAGACGAAAAGGAATTAAAAGTCTTGAAATGGAATGCTTGAGGAAAAGCAGAAAGGACAATATTTGTTTGTGAGTGAAAGCTAATGTGGGAGTGCGTGAAGTGTATTTTGATTTGATTTCCACATTCGAATAACAAAGTATCATACAGGTATAATCATTTTTCAAAATTACATAACATAATTTTTTTTTCGGGGGGGGGGGGGAGGGGCTAGTGAAGATATTTTGCTGTCACAATTAAATGAGCATCATTGATATATTTATTGGATAACATGTAAAAGAAAACATTTTCCAAGAAACACAAAATCACTATGTTGGTGTGTTTGAGGGTGTGTGTGTGATTGTATGTGAAGTAGGTGGAGATTGATCGAAATAGAAAATGTAAAACCCCTGGGATTCGTTCTAAGCCCTAAACCATTGCAGTCAATATTCATTATTTGTTTGTTATCATAAATTTATCTACGATTGTGTCGTTATTAGTGTCGAGATATTTAGCTTCGGCCACTGGACTTTTCAATCATACGCACTATGATTTTAAATCGAAAACAAATAAATAGATGAATCAACAAGTAAAATAAATAAATGAAAAAAAATGCACACTACTCCTGACTCTCGGCGTTAAGAATGCCTCTCAAAATCGGGTTATCAAGGTATATATTTTAAAGAGTGTTTTGTCACAACTGTTAAAAAGAATCTGAATATATATTTGCGAGTGAATGTATATCTAAAAAGCAAAGTTTAATGATTCGTTTCAAGGAATGCGGCCGAATGGCTCGATTCTATCTTTAAGCCGACCTACAACTTATTATTAGAAATATTACGGGGGACATGGCGTAATTATTCAGAACTAGCATTGTGAATGATATTTGACCTTGGTCTTGCCCTGCTATTGATTTTTGTGTTTGGTGACAGGCGTAGCGTAAAAAGGGAACATGTTTAACCCCGGGGTTTGTTAGCAAATGAAGCGAAAGAAGGCTTCTTAATTTAGTCGCTTGGATAGAGTTTGTGTGTCAGGATTGATGAAGGATTGGCGGAATTTCGGAAGTTTGGTGTTGGTTATGCATAGCTATGGTGGTAGGGGTGATGGTAGGATGATGTGGTGGTGTTGATTGTGGAGATGATTTTAGTGATGCTGATGATGACGGTGATGATGATGATGATAATGATAGTGATGATGATGATGATAATGATGGTGATGATGATGATGGTGATGATGATGGTTATGATGATGATGATGATGATGATGGTGATGATTGTGGTGGTGATTATGATAATGGTGATGATGATAATGATGATGATGGTGATAATGATGATGGTGATGATGATGATGATAATGGTGGAGATGATGATGATGGTGATGATGATGATGATAATGATAATAATGATGATGATTATGATGCTGATGATAATGATGACGTTGATAATGATGATGATGATAATGGTGATAATGATGATGATGGTGATGATGATGGTGATAATGATGATGATGATAATGATGATGATGATGATGATGGTGATGGCAAGCGTGATGGTGGTAGTAGTGACGATAATAATGGTCATGACAATTTTCTTGTCAATGATGATGATGATGATGATGATAATGATGATGATGATGATAATGATGATGATGATGATGGTGATAATGATAATGATGATGATGGTGATGATGATAATGATGATAATAATGATGATGATGATAATGATGATGATGATAGTGATGGCAAGCGTGATGGTGGTGATGGTAGTAGTGACGATAATGATGGTCATGACAATTTTCTTGTCAATGATGATGATGATAATGATGATGAAGATGATAATGATGATGATAATGATGATGATGGTGATGATGATGTTGATAATGATGAATACGAAAGGTGATGATGATGATGGTGACGGCAAGCGTGATGGTGGTGATGGTGTTATTAGTGATTATACTTATTCAAATAGCGCACCCAAAGTACATTTAATCATGGATATTTCCCTGAACATAGCAGGGTCCTTGGAACTATGTTAGGGTGCTGATGTAAAAAAAAAAGAAGAACAAAAAGGTTTTCAATACTAAATGGACGTGAAATTGGTCCCGAGAAATTTGAAAAACAAAACAAGAAAATAAAAGGTTTCCAATACAAAAAAAATCAAAATTGTCCAGAGAAATGCACACACACACAAAAGGGTTTCACTACAAAATGAAGGTTATTTTAATTACATTTTAACACAATCTTTAATGAATACCTCGGGTGCTGCCTATGGAGAATAATACACGTAGCACCCCAAGGAAATTTTAGAGCACCCCCGCTTCCCAGAGCCAAGGAATATATTTCCATATAGGCGTAGACTATAAAAAAAATATTTGGTAAAATTTTACCCAGCACGAGGATGTTTATGTGTCCAACCAATTTGGGGCAGTATGAGGGAAGCATATTGCCCATTTGTTAAAAATCAGCGGTAATTACTTGAGAATGGGCAAAATTCTAAAGCTTTTAGGATTTTTTTTAAAGTGTGCACTGGTAAGGGTTAGCATGGTTAGTAAAAATAGTTTGGCAAAAATTCCTAACTTTTAACCAACCCTGGGCCACATACTGCCCATACAAGTATTGGTTAAACTTTGCCCAAATTGGGTAATAAAAACTAAAAATTGGGTAATCAATTTCCTCAATTGGATAATTTTCCAGAATATTATATATATTTACATGTACCAACACAATTCACCAAAACACAGTGGACAGTATGTTGCCCAACATTGTGTGTACTGTTGACGATTTATGGTTAGAATATATACAATGTGCACTGATATCGAAGAACATGGCAGTGACTGTCGTTTCAGCCGGGATTCGAACCCGGGTCCCCGGCACGGTGTGCCAATGTCTTCGACCACTGGACCACTGAAACTTATAAGATCAAGTAGCCATGTTCATTAATATCATTTCAGCGATGGCGCCAAGAAGGGGGGGGGGGGGGGAATTCATATCCATAACGCAACATTTTACATTTTAAAACGTCTTTGAAATCATAGAATTTTCAAGCTGGGTTACGCCTTTTATGAAAGATAATAAAGAGAAATTATGTTGGCTTAACTGCTATGAACAAAACAAATTCAATTAGCAGAATAAATGCAAAATAATTGGAGATAAAAAAATAATAACAAAAATACACGAAATGTAGCGAATTACAGGTTTATGTGCGCCGAAACATGTGTGGCAATAACTTAAGGGAGGGAGAGAGAGAGAGAGAGAGGGGGGGGGGGGGGGGGGGGTGGGGAAGAATTTTATCTGGACATATCATTCTCTTTCTCTTTTAAATTGAAAGGAAAATAATTTTCCCGATGAACTACAAAATTGAAATATATATCTGCGCCCATTTCTTGTTTGATAACGGCAAAGGGATAACAGCTAATTTCTATATACTTATCCATTGTGCGTATATTGACAAGCAATGCTTGTCTTTGCCACATGTGTGATGCTTTCGGCTCGTTTCTCACGCTTCAATTTTTTTCCATATCCACTTTTACCCCTCTACATATTTTTATTCTTCGTTTCGCGAAGAAGTACGTTGTATTACGTGTCATACAGCGGTGCGCTGCTTGCACTTCGCGCCGGGTGTTTCGGCTCCATGCTCAATCATGTAGCCGCTCTTATGGCGTGGCGCTGCTCACGACATCTTCTTTCGACTATAACCCCGCGTTTCATCTTCGCGTTTGTAAACGCGCGCTTTCTACATCAATCAATGTCTCCTTCAAGCTTTATTGAATGATGTATGATAATATGTACTTAAAGTGAAATTAGTCGAAGTGGGCTCTTGTGGCTTAGACTTAGTCAATTTTTTTTCCTGTTTCGCTACCGCCGTTTTTTTTTTCTTTTTTGGGGGTTCTCGTTTTAATTTCAGGGCTGTCATTTGAAGTGATGCATTGGATGTTGAATTTGTCGTAGAGAGAAGAGGATAGCCGTGCTGAAGAGCGGGGTTAAAACAATGATGAGTGTGTACACAGGATGAGATAGATAGATATATAGATTTAGCAAGGGAGAGAGGGGAGTGTAGGTTATTGATATTATTTGTATAGAAGAAGATATTAGTCGTAATAGTAGTAGTAGCAGCAGCAGCAGCAGCAGCAGCAGTAGTAGTAGTAGTCGTAGTAGTAGTAATAGTAGTAGTAGTAGCAGCAGCAGTAGTAATAGTAGTAGTAGTAGTAATAGTAGTAGTAGTAGTAGTAGTAGTAGTACGAAGTATATAGTAGTCAGTAGTATAGTAGTATATAGTAGCAGTAGTATAGTATAAGTATAGTTGTACTGATGCTATATTAGTTGTATAGTGGTAATATTGTTTTTAAGTAATAAATATAATAGTAATGATTTCGAATGTGATGATTAAAAAGTAATAATGATAATGATATCAATAATTATTATGAAGATAATAACAATAATAATGTAACTTCTACTACTACGAATACTAATAACAATATTGATGATGATGATGATAATAATAATAATAATAAGTATGGTATACGGGTTTAATGAGTAACAACAACAATATTAAAGTGTGTGCTAAGAATAATTAAAATAAAGCAATAATAATGATAAAATAGTTTGGCAAGGTCATTTTATAATGCACGTAACGTCGTTTTAACGTCTATAATTATGCTCTCCAAGATGATTTGATATTATAATTACACTTTAATGATGAATTAAAATAATATTAAAATAATAACATTAAATTACACAATTGAAAACAATGTGTTTAGGCTTATTGTAGAGACGACCAATACTGATAGAGAATTGTAGTGTAAAGGATCTTGTTGAACAACCAATTTTTCGATAGCATTTTAACTTAGAAAAATTCTAATTTTAATCAACTTAAAAAAATATCAACAGAAGTGATGAACCAATAATTTCCTGCAAGATTATATAGCAAAACAGAATTTAAAAAATAAATGGAAGAAAAATATTAAATGGAAGAATGATGATCATGATTATCATGATTATTATCAAGAGAGATATATGCCTATAGGCTTATGCAATTGTGAACAGATTCCCGTGTTGTTATTTCCAGTTCATTTGTGCATTTTCATTTATTCTATTTCAATATATCGTAGATATGAAAAATATTTTTATAGAAAATAATCCACAAGAGCGATATCGTCGATATAAATAAATCACTGAAGAAAACTGTATAATGTTTATCTCAAGTCAAAGGCATTTTAATATTCAATACTAATGGCAACAAATGAACATAATGAACAATAAATATACCCATCAAAGCTATATAATTCTTTAAAGTAAAGCGATACAGATGTAATAAAATTGGCATTTTGGTCGGGGAAAAGAATTCAAAGTTTCTAAAGACCGTAGATGAAAATGGATGCGAAAAAAGAGACGAGTGTTAATATTGATTTTAAAACAAGGAAAGGGAATTAATTATTATCAGAGCAGAAATATATATTGGACAAAAAGCCAACGTCATGAAAAAAAGAATAGGCGGTATGAATACTGATTCAAAGTTTTAATTAACCGAATAACAATTTACTTTATTAATTTCCGACATGCGAAACGGCGCTTCCAAAATAATTCGACGCGAGACGAAATAACCACACACAAAATCACATCCGCACATCGTCAATATTGCAATACACATTAAAAAACCCGGCTTACAAGGTTGCTGCACGCTCTATGAGCGCTATCGTACTTTTCCCCAGCCGGCTGGGCCCGGCCGCATTGCACCCTAATGCACGGTGGTGGCGATTAGGAACACAATTACTTCATTACATATTGATGTGTATTGATTTGTCGTCATATTAATCCTTTCTCCCCCGGGCCAGAGAGGTATTAATTCGACCACCTGAAAGAGACTGAAGGAAACCCAAACCCTTAAGCCCTTCAGGGGCTTTTCTGCCATTTTTTCTCCTCCTCTGTTCAGTCTTTCAACCTATATCCGACACTCAACTATTTTGTTACTTTTTTCCGATCTAGTCGAAGCTCCTTGCTTTTATTACCATAGTTTTCCCAAGCGTATTGCGCCGCCGATCATAAAATGCTGTATCTCCAAAAATGACATTTCATAAGATTAAGGACTAATTTACTATATCATCAGGAAATAACTTAACAGCTTGCAACACACATATTTTTATTTTTTTTCCTCAGTTGCTCCGTTATGACTGTATTTAAAATTAATTTGATTAAATATACATATCAATTTCTAGTAAGTCCTTGCGTGTACAAAATAATAATGTATTCCGTGTAAACAAATAAAAATGTAATATTTGATTTAAACAGCTAGGATATTAAAATATTCAATCATTTCAGGCTACATGAGATTAAAAAAACTCAGATGAGGAATCCAGATGTCTTAAAAAAGATTCCATAAATAAGTTACACTATCCTTTTTGTATATTACATGCAGGAATATAATTGTTAACTACATGTATTGCAAGATTTAAGTAGGGCATTAAAAACTGCAATTGACATTAATTTTGTGTTAATAAAAATACTATAAGTATTAACCTGAATGTTATGAGAGTGCAGAATCTGAAAATGATGCAACTGAGAATATGAATCAATTAAAAAAAATTCGGAATATTATTCTGTATGTTATGAGAGGGCTGGTACTGAAAATAATCAGACAAATGATTTAAAAATTGAATAAACAAGATAAAAAAGAACGATTCAGCGAGTTAATTATTAACAAAAATTGTAGCGGGTCCCTAGGAAACCCAGTATGAGGCCCAATATTCCCTGTTGAAAATAATAGTGCTACAGAGTGTACCCCCATAGTATTTTCACAGTGTGGAACACGGTGTTGAATAACATTCACGCCCCGTACACTGTAAAAGCTGTGGTTTTAAAACTGACACCAATTGGTGTTAATAGAGGACCACACCCTGAGGTGTTTAAATTACGCCCTAGTGATTAAACATAACACAAAAGAGTGTAAATGTAACAACAAAAGGTGTTGTAAGAACACCTATAGGTGTAAAACTAACAGCACCAATTTAACACCGGTGTAAAAATCTGGTGTGGTCCTCTATGTACACCGGTTAACACCACAGCTTTTGCTGTGTAGATTGAGCACTTTACAAGTGTGAATCACATTTTTCATTAAGTGAACACTCAGTGAACAATAAGACTGGAAAGGTTTCCACAGTGTGTAACTTTCCCCACACTATCAAAATTAAGCATATTAACAATGTATACTGCGAATTATATCTCCACATAGTATATTATGTGAACACAGGGTGAAAGCAATTTGAACCCACAGTGAACACACTTTGGACACATTGCGAACATACTGTGAATATACTGTAAACAATTTGTGAGCACACTGTGCACAGATTGAAATAGACTTTAAACTGACTGTGAACAGACTGTGGAAACAATGCGAACACACATGTGAACACACTGTGAACAGTATGTAAGCACACTGTGAAAACGATGTGAACACACTGTGTTTTTCCAGCAGGTATCATACCAAGTATAGAATACTAACTATCAGAAGAAAGCCGAAATGAAATAAATTGATTAAAACGAACGCAACCACCACAACCACGAATAGAACACAATTTTGAATGATGACTAGAAGGGGGGGGGGTACTACATACAAAAATAAAAATATTGAGGATTCTTAAGCTGTACGTAATAATAATAATAATATTGACCGGCTCTTCTCTCGGGAAACATCAAATATATTGCCCTTAAAAGAACCATATTGCCCTCATCTGAATACTCGGGCCAATATGATTCTGTTGCGGGTAACTTATTTGATGTTATATCACAAGTAAACCGTTATGATAACTTTAACCAATCGTGCCCAACACACACACTCTTTATCGATCCCACACACATACACCCACGCAATCACAAGCTCGCCCACTGGGCCAAAAATGCCCCAAAATATCAATTTGAAAATCATACATGGATATATTCTGTGTATTTTACACCATGCAGCTATTTCTGATGTTGAATACTCATGCATCCCAGCATATAGAGTATGGTCCCATGACATTTGCTCCGGCGACAATTGCTCCTCTGTGAATTCCGCACACACTAATCGAATGACCAACTTCAACCCTGGGTTTAACACTATATGCCCCTACCCTAAACCTAACATGAACCATGTTGCAACCCTAACCCCAGCCCTACATCTTAGACGAAATTAAACCCGGAGCAATTGTCGCAAGAGCAAATGTTGTACTACTTTCGCGGGCACTCGAGTAGTAGCTTTCGATTATACTTATATAATTCTGATTTGCATGATTATCTCGAGTCATAGCGTTACACTGTTACACTACTATATTGGCCATTGAACAAATTTAGAAATGTAATCTTAACCACGTTCTATTGTATTGATGAAGGTTATTATAGCTAAATAATATATTCTCGCATTATTTTTCCTTTAAAAAGAAACCTTATGTATTTGATCGGAAAACATGACCCTTTCGAATATTGAACCAAAAGACTCATTGTGTAAATTACTAAAAATAGCAGGGATTTTAATAAAACAGTTCATTAACAAAACTTTGGATTCCATTACCTTTTTAATTTACTAAAAATACAGGAATGACGGCTTGATAAGTTAAATCTTATGTAAGAAGAAAATGAACCTAATATTCTTTTAAAAGATTCATGATCGTTGGAATAAATAATAATGTCATCAATATTTTTTTCTACGATTTGGGATAAAAGTACCCATGAACATACCTTATATCCATGCCATACGATATTTCATTCAACGACACTGACTTGTTCCCTCTTATCAAAATAATAATCGGTATTTTTCTCTTTCTTTTATCATGTTTATTACGATGTTCTGCAATAATTCTTTTTAAAATGAAGAAATAACTAAACAGTTAAATACGTTTAATTTCCTTTATAAATGGCTATATCTGTATATACTATATAGTAATGTTTAAACAAGTGTTAAATTCCTAGTAGGCAACAAAGTTTTGTATAATTATGTAATTATTACGAACATATAATACAGTAATAAGAAATTATAAGAAAATATGGTTTTTGTGATAATAACAATGCAATCAATTTATTAAAATCGAAGGTATACGCTTCAAGACTATCATGTATATGCCTATAGGCATATAGTATTCCTAGTTTGCGTTCTGCATAACCTCGGAAGCAATTCCCTGAAGGTATTATGCATATGCTTCTGTTCCTTGTCCCACATTTTTAAGTCTGGGGCCAACTTTTACGGCCACCATCCAAAAGAAGTGACCATGTTTCAAGCGTACGGCAAGACGTGTTGTGACGTTATGACGTCCATGAGTGCGAAAATAGGTTTTATAGACGTGTATCAATCAGATCTGATTATTTACATCTCGGACCGTCCTTTAACGTTACCATCCAAAAGACGTTACCAGGTTTTGGACATCGAATTTCTGACGAAGTCTGCAAAAATTAGCTCGGTCAGGCGCACGGCAAGACGCGTGGTGACGTTATGACGTCCATGAGTGCGAAAATAGGTTTTACAGACGTGTATCAGATCTGATTATTTACATCTCGGACCGTCCTTTAAGGTTACCATCCAAAAGACGTTACCAGGCTCGAACCTGGAATCTCTTCCTCAATTCATAAATTATATGCAGGTGCACGCCACATCGCCAAGTTGTAAGAGTCATACCTGCCTTAAAAAAAGTAGGGCCTATATTTAGAATACCCATTTCTGGTAAACGTTCAGGAAGTACCTTTTCAGCGGTGCCGCCTTGTAATTTGAATTTGACCAATCAGATACGCGGATTTTAGTAGCTTGTAACAGTTTTGTCTAAATCCCGTATTCAATCAGTCCGAGAAACGTTGCCGTGATCCACACATGACAAAACGACGTACATATTTGACCTATATAGTTTCTCTCCTTATTGGTAACTCTTTAAAAGTAGTTTTCTTCAGTTGGCTCGGTTGTCTCGAATTCCAAATTATGTTCTACATTGCGCACCTCCAATATTTTCCCGCTGGATTAAAAAAATAATCAAAAAAATAATCCAGTTTTGACCCTTCCCCTTGTAGGTATATGTTTTGAGAGAATTGTTATTTCACTACTGTTTTCAAATTCATTCTTAGGCTTCTTCCAGGGACTTTGTGACCTTTTGAATGTTAAGTATTCCTCAATATTTCCATGGCAACACAGGTGCAAAATAATTCCTTGAAGTGCCCACTAGTACCCAACTCTTTCCAGACACGTGTAAATCTCACTCGCGCGCATACTTACGGAATTTTGTCATCCGACGCGAAGAGTCCCGAGGGTGACGTCACATAATCCTTCGCGTAGATACACAAACTCGCCAACACTTTAACACGCCTAGATGCAACATTTTCCCTTTTCTTTTGAATTTCGTTCCTTTTTCAAGTCTCCCAACCAGCACCGGGATCCGTGCCCTCCTCGTTCGCCACAGAAACATACTGGCAAAAATCGTTTTTCAGCATTGGTTTTTATACACTTCTCTTATAGATCGCTTCTATCTGATTTAGCTGGCGAGAACACCTTTTGGAAGTAACGATTTTAAAGAAAAATCGAAATGAATCCATACTTGTCCCCCTCAGTTTAGATGCGAAAACCCGGCGTGCTTTTATTTTTCTCTCTCATTTTCTTTTTTTTTCTCTTCATTCGTCATCCCCCAAAAATCGACTGAAAAAAAGTTCCGTGCACACATAGTGCGGGAGAGTGGCAGAGAGAGAAAAAAAATCGAAGCACTGCATTTCTCGTAGAAAGTCGATTTCGTTCTTCCTCTGTCTATCATCTCCCCTCTCCTTTTCTCATCTCCTCTCTCCTTTTCTCTTCACCTCTCCTCCCTTTCTTCTTTCTAATACATCTTTACATTATTTTGTCTGTGTACTCGTATTTCATCGTTTATGTTATTCAGGAGAAAGGCTATACCCTACTGTGCCGTTCCTTTGGTCTGATATGTATATATATCTACCACAATCTTTCACAGAGTTTGAAAGGCAGCATGGGAATTCGCTTCGAATAATTTCAGTAAATAGATCTTTATCATCATATATGCGAATGGTCCCGATTGTGTTTTGCCTTATTCTTTGTTACATGTATCTTTTAGTGTCATTCATATTATATTCTCGTCTTTGTTGGTTTAATACACCAATCAATTTCAATCAAGGGACTTCTCTTTCTGTTACTGCTATTTATTATCATGCATAAGAATAGGGAGATGCTGAGTATATTCGTGGGAAACAATTTGGTATGTACCCACTCCCCTCGGTCTCTCTTTCTCACCTCTCTCTCTCTCTCTCCGTCTCCTTCCATCTGTATATCCTCTTTTCTGTCTTATACATCACTATGTTGTATCATTCTTTTTCGCCCTTACCCCAGCATTTTATTCCCAACACCACTTCTTCTTGTTATTTTTTCTTCTTCGTCTTCCTCGTCTTCTTTTTTCTTCTTCTCCTTCTTTCCGATCTTCGCATGCTATTCCTTAATTTATAACCCTTATTTTCCACAATCTTTTTGCTCTCTTTCTGAATGTCTGTCTATCTTCTTTTCACACGTTTCTTCTACCACTCATTGCCACCTACGCTTCTCTCTCACTGCCTTTCTTTCTTTCTTCCTTCATTTTCTTTCTTTCTTTCCTTCTTTCTCCCTTCATTTTTTTCCTTTCTTTCTTTCTTCCATCCTTCCTTCCTTCCTTCCTTCCTTCTTTCTTTCTTTCCTTCTTTCTTTCTTTCTTTATTTTTTTCTTTCTTTCTCTGTCTCAGTCTCTCCAAATAGGTAAACCTGAAATCTTCGATTCGTCTCAAGGCATCCAATCTTCACCATATCAAGCCCAAATCACGAACTCCCGACGAGGAAAAGAGAAACCCTTTAATATCATAAACAGAGAAAAATGATCCGAATTAAGCAAAGCCGAGCAAGACATTTCTCGATGACTAAAAGCCTTGGTCGCTTGGTAAGAAGACGAAAATTCAATATTTTCGTGGGAAGAAGATGATTGCTAGCGTTATCGACCTGGTCACAGTCTGTGAGCCCGGGACTCTGGCGGCCTAACGGGGGAGAAAGAGACTTTATTTGAATTCTGAGAAGGTTTAAGGAGTGGAGAAAAGAGTACGAGAGAGAGAGATAGAGAAAAAAAAATGAATAAAAACAAAGGTACTCAAAATTATGCCATATTTTTATTTTTTTACATGTTTTCTTTAACCGTATATTCTCTTGCTCGAATTTGAATTCACTGGACATAAACATTTTGTTTTACGATATATACAATGATAACATAAACAAGAATCAGAAGTACATCAATACATTTCTAATTAATATGTATGTATACACATGTATACATCTATAAACAAAGATAAATGACGTATATTGAAATTTAAAATAATTCAGAAAGTATAGCAAAATGCAACATAATGAATAAACATGTATATAATGTTTGAAACAATGAAGTATTTCATTTTTGTAAAGCAAATAAACCTATTCAAGATTTTAGAATGAATGAATATTAATTATATAATGCACATTGATATTTTATTTTGTTATAATCATGATAATAGATAAAGATTGCATAATTGATCACGTTATTCGCTCCTAATCATGGCTATGGATTGTGAATAAGAACGCCTGCAGAAAAAAAAATGCACATAGTGTTAGTGTGTCCCGGTGCGTTCACAGTGTGGAACACGATGTCAAACCATCCACACACTGTTAAAGGAGAAAGAAACCATTGGAACAAGATAGCTTGTGTGAAAACAGAAAAATCAAAGAAACAGGTCAACGAAAGTTTGAGAAAAATCGGACAAATAATGAGAAAGTTATGAGCATTTGAATATTGCGATCACTAAAGCTATGGAGATAGCAAATTGGCAATGCGACAAAGATGAGTGATGTCACTTGTGAACAACTCTCCCCATTACTTTAGTATATGTTTCACTTGAATTGCCTATTTTATCACATCTATCCATAAATCATGTGCTCTTTCTACATGAGGGCATGAAATACATATTTTTAAGAATACATCATGGATAAAGAGTTTGTATCATCATAAGAAAAAGCAAAAAGAGACATTTTGAGGGTATTTTATAGTCCATCAAAGGGAAAGGTGTTCATCAGTGACATCTCACATCCTTGTCGCATTGCCAATAGGAGGATCTCCATAGCATTAGTGATTGAAATATTCAAATGCTCATAACTTTTTCACTATTTTTCCGATTTTTCTCAAACTTTCTTTATTTTTATTCTCTGATTTTTCTGTTTATACACAGGCCTATTTGTTCCAAAGGTTTCATTCCCCTTTAAAATTTCCAAACATCGTGAAAGTCATTTGTTCACATTGTTTGCATCACATCTTGAGAACACACACCGTAGAGGTGTCCACACTGTGAATGGGTTTTACACACTGTTGAATGCGAGCATTTCAAGAGCGTGAATCACATTTGCACATATCCCACAATGTGAACACACTGTCAACACTCAAACTGCCGGGCTGTCCCGAGTATGGATTTTTCTCCACACTGTTGAATGCGAGGATTTTAAGAGTGCGAATCGCATCTTCCTAGATGCCATAATGTGAACACAGTCTGAAACACTCACACTGTCGATGTGTCGACAGTGTGTAGTTACCTTCACACTGTTGAACTTCAACATTCTAACTGTGCGAATCATATATTTACATAGCCAATTACTAGGACACATAAACATTCACACTGTCGATGTGTCCACAGTGTGAACTCACCTTTACACTGCTTGATTTCGGCATTTTAACTGTGCGAAACATATCTTTACATAGCCCATTATGTGAAGACACCCTAAACATTCACACTGTACAGGTATGATATTATCTCCAAACATTTCAATATGAGCATTGCACACACTGTTAATAGACGATTTTCGGATAATCAACACACATTGTATCATTGATTATAATAACATACATTATCTCTATAAACTGATAAACAACCAAGTAACATTGTTTGTTTGCGGGGCCCTACAATAAATGAGATGTGAACAGTGAAGGAACATACTGTACACAATAAAAATAAAATCAGACTTGTACAGAAAAAAAGAGATAAGCAAAACAAATATGCAACACATACACACCAAAGGTGTATATTTTCATATATACATATATTTTTTCATTATTGATATTTTTTTTGAGTGCATCTGAAATAGTAATTGCATATACCCTTGCATCATTCAATTACATCCATACAATTCATTCACAATCAGAACTGTACAAACTATACATTGTGGGCATAGTGAGTACTTCATGATCATAACAACCCCACCCATACACGACTGTACAATGCTGTATATACATTAAGTTTTCTATATTCTTTTTATACACAGCCAGCATGCGTCTATTCATCACCTTTTCTTAAAAGCAGATTTCTCCCCCTTTTCACCGAGCTGAACATATAATTTCCTCATACGAGCGTATCCAGTGATTATCAAAAGTGGGGGCAAACATGTATAGGCGTATAGCTGAGTTGTAACGAAACAAAAGTTATACCATATTTCATTGATCACTTTTTATTGCATATCTTGATGTATATTTGGTAATAAAATTTCGCTAGTGTTTACTTTTCCTTCCATTTTGGTTGCGGAATTTTCAACTCTTGTGGCATGAACAAATAATATTAACTAAACAGATATATTTTACTGTAAAAACCAATTGGAAACTCTGGCACGCTGTATAAAAAAAACGGGTTTACTGAATATTTTGATAAAAATGAACATGCATTTTTAAATTTTGTCTTTATTTTTATTATTCATTATTTTTTAATTTTTATTTATTTATTTCATTTTTTTTGGGGGGGGTAAAACAAAGAAGAATATTGTACAAATTTTACCCAGTGTTGTGTAAAAACTACCCATGAAACGTGTTTTTGGGGGTCTCAATCATACATTCCAAATAGACCCAATTTCGGGCGACTTTTTCTTTAAACATTAAAAAAAAGGATTCTGTTGAGTCCTTAACAAATGTTCTCAAACCTATATTCATTTCATAATTATTCATGCGCTTTGACCACTTTATACTTAGTAAATGTCACAGGTGTAATCATCATTTCGTCAGTGTGCGAAAGATAAAAATGTAGTTTGATGTTTCTTCTTATAACACAAACCCACCCACTTTCATCAACTGCGTAATTATTATTTCCCAATTTTGGATTTAAAAAAAGAGTGAAGGGGCTTCTGCTCCCATGTAAGGGCCCCCCTCCTGCTACGCCACGGTGTGCGAGCCCATCTACTGTGTGTTGTTTGAACCGGACCGAAACACCTGCTTCGATTATTGGTAAGCAGCTACCCCCTCAACCAAACGTAACGAATTTCCTGTCTGATGATTAAAGTCACCAAGCCCTGAAAATCCGTGAAAGAGGTGGGACGAATGAACTGAAGACAGGGGAAGTGAGTGAGAGAGAGAGAACGAAAGAGAGAGAGAGAGAGAGAAAAAAAAAGCATTAGAGAGAGCGAGTGGGGGGGGGGGGGGGGTGCAGGAAATGAAGAATATAATGTAAATTGTGGGATGGAAATAGCAGAGGTATTATCAGAGATCAATTCACATGAAAATCAGAAGAAACAAATTATCAATGAACATTAAAACTACGTATGTACACGGTACATGCGGGACTACACACTAGAAACGTTTCACAAATTTGTAATTGTTCATTGTCTTAAATTTACACCGATATTGAAAATCAAATTAAAGTTTCTTTGAGGATAATAAACAGTGTATTAAAAGTTGTTATATTCGTTAATTGAGTTTATCATATCAAGAATCGGTGCCCAAATCTCACACAAGTCTGCCCGAAACCTACAGAAAATGAACAAGAGCGGTCCAAATAGTGAACCTTTGGGAACACAGTAAACGTAATGTTGATGAACAATGTAACTGCAACCACCACTAACACCTATACTGCTGAAAATCTTGCAATTTCCCCTACTACTACTACTAATACCTATATTAATACGAACTAATGGCGATACCCCTATACATGGTTGCTTGTACAATTTATTAAAATGCTCATAAATTACATATCTACTTTTGAAATGATTCTGCTCGTATATCAAGTAGTAAACAGTGGATGGTGTAACCATAATAGATAGCCGTAAAGGTAGTTAGTTTTGAAGTGGAAGTTGCAGTACAATCAGAAACATTGTTGAAATAGTGTTATTTATATTAATTAGGATTTTGAATCTAGTGTCTTCACATAAAGAATATATAGCAGGAGTAGGCTATGCCCAAAACATGTCAAAGTAGCAATAATGACATTACTACATCCTCTTCGTCTTCTTATTCATTGTTATTATTATTATCATAATCATTA
Source organism: Lytechinus variegatus (assembly GCF_018143015.1). NCBI lineage: Eukaryota > Metazoa > Echinodermata > Echinoidea > Temnopleuroida > Toxopneustidae > Lytechinus > Lytechinus variegatus. The sequence goes on along the minus strand of NC_054745.1, from coordinate 4,677,605 downwards.
TTATTATTATCATTATCATTATTAATATCATTATCATTATTATTATCATTATTATTATTATCATTGTTATCATCATTATCATTATTATTATCATAATTATTATCATTATTATCATTATTATTATTATCATAATTATTTTCTTTCTTCTTCTTGTAATTTTCATCATCATCTTCTTCTTCCTCCTCTTCTCTTCTTGTTCATTCTTCTTCTTCCTCTACATCTTCTTCATCTTCTTCTTCATCTTCTTCATCTTCTTCTTCTTCTTCTTCTTCTCATTCTTCATCTTCTTCTTCCTTCTTCTTCTTCTTCTTCATCTTCTTCTTCCTTCTTCTTCTCATTCTTCTTATTTTTCTTCGTCTACTACTTCTTCTTCTTTTCAATCTTTCTCATAACACTACGCTTTCCGCTAGTGTTCCTTCAGTCTCTCCTAATTCTTGAGCCCGTCTCCCTGTATACCCTCGACAGAATTTATTTTCTTTTTCTCTTCCTTGCCATGCAAGCTATCATCTCCAAAACACATCCAATATTTTCTTTCCTTGCGCAAGATGTATCATTTTCTCATTGCATTTCAATATTGTTGTCGCATGCCAGCCACTTTGGCGCGCAAGGTATTGATTTTTCGACTCGGAAAGATGAGCTGAATGGAATGGATATTATGTTTTTGCCACGACGAAGGCAAGCAAGGCCTAGCCTGCGCACTCGTTTCGTATTGGTACCTTATATATTCCAGAGAAAGTAATAATTACGAGTTGATATTGTGGCTTCTCGCTCATAAGACGATATTGCATCCTTCATATAATTCCTGGCATTTCCACCCTGTTCCCACGCACCCAACACGCACGCACACCCACCGCCGCGCTCACACACACACATACACACACGCACACACACCATCTTTCACACACAGATCACTACCAGCCCGCATACTAAACCGATCATGAAATGAGTAAATAAACCACATGTATAAAAAATAAATAACAAGTAAGCTCCTAATATATCTTGTAATATAAACAAAAAAGAACGTGTAAAAAGTAATAAGATTTGTTGTAGTTGATAGCAGCAATAGTAAAAGTTGTAGTAGTAAAAGTAGCATTAGTATTAGTGGTGGTAGAAGAAGTAGTAGTAGAAGCAGTAGTAGTAGTAGTTTAGTAGTAGTAGTAGTAGTAGTAGTGGTAGAAGTAGTAGTAGTAGTTTAGTAGTAGTAGTAGTAGTGGTGGTAGTATAGTAGTAGAAGTATTAGTAGTAGAAGTAGTAGTAGTAGTAGTAGTAGTAGTAGTAGTAGTAGTAGTAGTAGTGGTGGTGGTGGTAGTAGTAGTAGTAGTAGTAGTAGTAGTAGTAGTAGTAGTAGTAGTAGTAGTAGTAGTAGTAGTAGTAGTAGTAGTAGTAGTAGTGGTGGTAGTAGTGATTGTTGATGTTGTTGTTGTTGCTATGGCAGTAATAGTAGTAACAGCAGCAGTGGCAGTTGAATCGCATGTAATTATCATACTGTTCCTAATACCCTTACTTTAGTAAAAAGGAACATTATGAATACCGTTGATGATGATGCTGATGAAAAAAAAAATAAATAAAAAGGCTACCAATAATAACACAGATCCTGATGAAATAATGGGGTTAATACGGCGAAGCAGAAGACCTTGAAAAGGGGGGTGAACGAGGAGAAGAAAATCTAGAATGGGAATATGAAGATTTAAGATTAAGAGGACGAAACGCAATGAAACTGAAGAGGTAGGAAGGAAAGATATCAGTACATTGATCGAAAAAGAGAAAACATTATTCTGTTGGGCATGACATACATTAACATACAAGACTGCATAATGTTAGTATTGCATTTTGGGTAAAACGGGGACCTATTCAAGTAGTTTTGGACTTGTTGATATGTTGAAGGCTTCCCGTCGCCTTTAAAAGGAAGATTTATTTATCTTATATAGGGGCAAGTCATCAAAAAGAAATATCTAAACAGATAAGATGAATTGTTATCACCTATCATCGATCAAGGATGATTGGTATGAAATATATAAGACTTCATATTCTGGTATAGCATTTTGGGTAAAAACGAGGAACATGTTTTAGCAAGTTAGAACTCTAGTCGTGATGTTTTGTGATTGCCTTAAGGGGCGGTCCAGGCTGAAAATATTTATATCTAAATAAATAGAGTAAAATTCACTGAGCAAAATGCTGATAATTTCATCAAAATCGAATGATATCTAACGAAGTTATTGAATTTTAAAGTTTATGAATATTTTGTGAAAACAGTTATTTGTACATCGTGATGAATATTCATTAGGTGGGCTGATGATGTAACAAGAAAAGAACATGCAGGCGGTGGCTAATCATGAAGAAGAAATATAGAAATAAATAAGATTATTGTTGATCGCTCCCATTGAATTGATGGTGTTTGGTATGAAGTATGCGACTACATGATCGGTGCATTGCATTATGGGTAAAACGAGGAACCTGTTTCTGCAGGCCGTAATGACTGACAATGCGCTGTGGCTGCGGAAGTGAAACGTTACCTTTAAGAACACACATTGCAGGTAGGGGCTTGGTACGAAGAAGTATAACAAATGGCATGAATGGAGGATATAATTTCTGATTACTCACTTTCGATTGTGGTGTATGGTATATAAGACAACTAAATGTTGCATTTTTGGTAAAGAACTGGGTACTGTCCAAGCAGTTTAGGACTGCAGTTGGCATGGAAGATGTGGAACATTGCCTTTAAGAAAAGAATACACTTTGCAGGTGGGTGTTAGGCATGAAGGATTATATAAATAGAGAAGATAATTTTTGATCGCTCATCCTCGATAGACGGCTTTTTTTTCTCTGGAGTTTGTTGTTTCATCTTTCTTGGTTAGAAGACATTTGATGGAGCATCGTTTGGTTTAGCCATCCCGGATGGCCCTGAGATGAAAGCTGGCAAAACATGTCGGCGGGAGATGGAGAAGAGCTGGATGGGGGAGACGGGAACGGAGACCGGGGGAAAAATAGGGCAAGGCCAAGAATATTGCGATGGGACGGGGAAAGAGTTGTGAAAATGATAGCATGTTGAGGACTAAAAAGGGGCTTGATATTGGTAGAAGTGATGAAGATATGGAGGAGTTGAAGAGGAGGAGGAGGAAGAAGAAGAAGGAAAATGAAAAGAAGGAAGAGAAGAAGAAAAAGAAGTAGAAGACGAATAAGAAGAAGGACGAGGGGAAGGAGGAGAAGGAGGTGAAGAAGAAGAAGAAGAAGAAGATAAAAGTATTGATGATGAAAACAAGACGATCTAGAAGATGGGGATGATGATAATGATGATGGTGATAACAGCGTTAATTATGGTGATTATGATGTTCTTAGTACTGATTAAGATAAAGTGGACGATGGTGGCAGTGATATTGATAGGTTGATGACAGTGATGGTAATGTTATGGTAGTGGTAATATTGTTGTTTCGTACTGGAGCTAAAGATCATGATGGTCATGACGTTATTGAGATCATAAGTTAGTGATAAAGGATAGACTCCTTTACATATTAAAAGAATCAACATTGACCACAACAACGCATGTAAATCACATAAGGTCTTCTAATCAGGGAAATGTGACATTTGACTCATAATATCTACCTCTCTTTCTATCAAATTCGATTGAAACTCTGATCTCTCTTCGATCAAGAGAGCCCTCGGGCACTATGGATTAGAAATATTCATCCAGTTATTAATCAAACAAGGAAAAATCACCCCTTATCATGTTTTCAGTCCCACTCATTGAAATTCACGTGCCTTGATTTCGCCAGACCCGTGGCGCCTGAATCAGGGGCTCTCTTACACTGCAGTCACACCAACGATGTCGAGTCCAAACCGACCGATAGTATGTCATTTGTCATAATGTAATAGCTTTGATCGGTCTGGATTTGAATTCGCCGATATGACTGTACTGGCAAGTTTGCCCCCTCCTTCAGATCGCAAGGCATCTATGTAATATCCATTTGACGCGCATAAATTAGAGTACTTTCTCCTACTGGTGATACCAAACTCGAGACTATTGATTCAATTTCTTTCGATCCTGTCAATGCGTATTGTCTGACGTGACACTTGCAGCTGCAAGCTTAGCTGAATCACACACACACACACACACACACATATATAATTTTTTATTTTGTTTAATTCAGGGGCGGCGTAACGGGGGTTGGAGGTGAACACCCCTACGGATTTTCAAATAGGAAAACAAGAAGATATATAGAGGGGAAATTCGAAGAAGGAAAAGAAGCAGGGTGTTAATAATAGAGGATTAGGTCGTTTATGAATCACATAACCTTCTATCTTCAATCTTTTTAATTCAAGGAAGACGCCACTGGGGGTGAGGGTGAACACCCCTGTGATTTTTTGGGGAATGAAACGAGAAAATTAAAAAAAGTGGTGCAAACGAAAAAAGGGGAGAAAGGAAGGGAATTAGAAAAAAAAATAATTTAGAAGTTTATATGAATCATATTAGTAATCATGTTATCATGGATAAAACTTATGTAGGTGATCGATTATGATATCTTGTGGTTAATGGTGCTCAGTCTGGATTTTGAGGTGTAAGCACTGGAATCCCACAGGGATCAATATTAGGGCCCCTTTTGTTTACTATTCTTACAATGGCTTCCATGATTTTTCCTACTGTGAAAACACTAAAAAAATTGCTTATACGCAGGCGATATAGCAATATTTTGACCACTGACAAAGCAACGAAATTGCCATTGTTGGGAAAGCGCTTAAAATGTGAGTTAAAACTATCGTTGATCACATTGTAAAAGATGAAATTGAAAATGAAGAAGTGCACACTTTTGTCATTTTGAACTAAAATTTGGCATTAAAAAACCCGATTTGCTTGATAGTGTAATAGAAGTTGTAATGAATTAAGAAATATTTGTGTTAAAATTGTATTATATATATATATATATATATATATATATATATATATATATATATGTATATATACATACATGTATATATACGTATAAATTTCCGTTTCTGTTCTTCCCTATATAGAAAGGGAGATAAAAGGAAAGAATGGGGAAGAGAGAGAGAGAGAGAGAGAGAGAGAGTGTGTGTGTGTGAATGGGGCAGAAGCGCAGTCGAGGGGAGGAGCCCCCCGCCAATACCCTCTATCTATCTGAAGAAGAAAAAAAATCTCACTGATGAAAAGAAACAAACACACAATAGATTCCAAAGTATAAAATACAATAACTACTTGACGTAGTGCTCAAACTGGCTTCGCTGGTTAACAAAACGGGCAAGGCGAATTCAATTCGGACCCATGCGTTTGCTCCATATCCCGCCTTGTTAAGCCGCGTGGCGACTTAGCAGCGAACGGCGCATCATCTACACCATCCCGTCTTGTTTCCATCTTTTCTTTCAATACGTGAACTCAGCAGCTAATTTACGTCGCGTGCACTCGCGTGGCCGTTTTGTTTCCCGGCTAAATCTTTAATCATGTTAATTCTGAACGCATGCCCAGCACGCGCTAGACTTAAACAATAATTACGAATGATGCGAAGAACACAAAAATCGATTTTTACTCACCTTGATATCTACCTTATTTTATTTTCTCTTAATTTTTGTGTTTTATTTGGTTAAAGATTCTTTTGATTTGACAACATGTTGAAATTGAGCTGATAAAAATATTGTGACTGTGTCTAGTATAAACGATAATATGCAATTTTTTTTTACTTTTCAATGTTTCTTCCCCTTCTTTTTTTTCTTCTTCTTCTTCTTCTTCATCTCCTTCTTCTTTCTTTCTTTCTTTCTTTTTTTTCTTCTTTTCTTTTTTTTTCTTCTTCTTGTTCGTCTTCTTCTTGTTCTTCTTCCTTTTCCCTCTTCTTCTTCTTCTTCTTCTTTTTTATTCTTTCTTCTTCATCATCTTCTCGTCTCTTTTCGTATTATTGTCACTGGTCTTATCCTTCTTTCTCCCTCATTCTTCTTCTTTACCTTCTTCCATTATCTTTCTTCTCTTTATTCTCCCCACCTTCTCTTCCCCTTCTCCTTGATCTCGGTTTGTGCTCGTGTTTCGTCTTTCTCCTCCTCTCTCTCATTCTCCCTTGATGGCCTACTAGAATAAAATAAAACAAAGACTTATGCTTTGTTTCAACAAAATATTATTTCTATTTTGTTCCAATTTAAGCTTGAATACATCAGAATTATCAATCTTAAAATATTGAAACGGATAAAAGAAATGAATAATCATCTTCGCTTATCAAAAAGTGACCCCTCGTAATAAATAATAAATAACGAGAATACCAGAGCGCCACAAATCGTTATAAAAAACTGTCTTTATGAAAATAATCAATATAAATAACGGGTTATTTTATATTGTGATGTCCATCCGCTTAAGAATATTGACCCAAAAAATGTATGTTAGTTTTGCATAACAGTGGTCTATGAAGAATAAAGAACCAATTAGAAAGAACTGCACTTAAAACCTAAAAACATATACATGAAAGTTTAGAAATATTACACAATTTGGCTACCAAAAGATAAAAAATTACTAGGTAAAAAGAAAATAATCAAGGTAAACATTCCAAAAACATGGGCCCAAAATGTACCAAGAACTTGGTTAGATTTTACCCTCTTTATCCAATCATTGGGTAAAGCCTTGAAAATAAAATAATATATTGGTATACTCTATGAGGAGGTAGATGGTCCTCACTGCACACCATTTGAGTTATATTGGTGAAGCTATATCGCGACTAATAATTCATATCAGATCAATACCACGTAGCCATGCCACGTGGCTATTTCTCATGTGTTTTGCATATTGGTTCTTGTTTACCTCAGACAAAATATACCAGGGTTTACCTTGGAAAAGAAAGCCACACTGTAAATAGTTCTTGGTAAGTAAGAGTGAGAGAGGGGGGGGGGGGGTGAGGAAGAGAAGTAGAGAAAGAGAGAGGGGGGGGGGGGTGAGGGAGAGAAATAGAAAGTATGTGTGTGTGTATATATATATACATATAAATATATGTATACATATATATATATATATATATATATATATATATATATATATATATATATATATATATATATATATATATATATATATATATAAATATATATATATATATATATATATACAAATGTGTGAAGTTATACATGTACAACAGCTTTGGCAGCTCTTTTATTTAAATTTTGTCTGAAAGAAATTGATGAAGAGAATAATAGTAGGCGTAGCTTAAATCGAGGTTCCCCAGAGCTATCTGCCCTTTGGAAAAATTGGTGATGCCGTAAAATGTCTCTGCCGGGAATCGAACCCGGGCCCCCAGTTTTGAACGCCGTTGCCTAAACCACTAGACCACATAGACGGGTTGGGGGCTTGGGCGACCCCGAACCCCGATCCGACCCCGATGTATATATATATATATACATATAATATATGGTATAGAAATATATAAAGAGAGCAGAATGTTGATGAGGGTGTGCGAGATCGTTCAAGCACCGGTTGTGTGTGTCGGGTGTGTGTGAGTGTGATAATGATGGAGAAGAGAGTATGGGGAAACACATATCGTCAAATGTAATGTCATTAAATCGTTTCATAATTGATTCAATTAAGAATGATAATCATTATCATCATGATGAAGGATTATAGGTAAAAATTAGTCCTTTGTGAAATACGCCTATCATATACAAACCACATCAGCCATAACGCACACGCGATTGCTTCTAACAGAATTACATATATATATATATATATATATATATATATATATATATATATACATATATATATATATATATATATACATATATATATATATATATATATGTATATATATTATACACATTATTATATATTATTACATATCTTGTATAGCTTTAGACATACATTTATAACTGATTGCCATTGTTTCATTTCATTTTATATAATGGCATAATAATTGTTCAGTGTCTTATCAGCGAATAAATTATGCAATTAGTAGTTTTAAAATTAGTAAATGATAATATTTTAGTTTGATTCATATTATCATTTAAGTAACAATATTTTTATTTGTATTGCTATCTTTGACTTAGTTTATGTTGTTCTTTGTTTTCATCAGGTCATTGATGAAAAACAGTTTTACGCTGATCTTTATGTACCTGATTAAATATGTTCTAATATATAAAAAAGAAATAATTGAAACAAATAAAATAAATAAATAAAAAAATGAATACATATATAAATATAAAATTTATTGAAAAAAATTTGAACATATATTACATTGAGACCCCAAATGATTCCCTTCTCAGTTTGTTGATAATGAATATCCTTTCCTGTACTTTTTCTCTATAAAACGAAGAGATTATATCTTCTAAACGGCATAGCGTTTTGAATTATCATTCGCATACACCGAAAAAGAGTAACAATTTCATTTATCACCGTTAATGGTTAATAAGATACAAGATTCTCGTCTTACATTACAGATATTTTGCAATTTCACACTTTCATTTTGAGTCTTCTAATTCCATTAAAACGTATTCTAAAAGCAGTCTATGAATGGGCACAAAATGAAATGAAAACGCCAAGTACTCAAATACTTGAGCAAAATATTGATCGAAGCCCTCCCAAACCCACAACAATACAGATAAGTGTGTGGTAATAATTTAGCTACTTGATACCATCAGCGATGATCCTCTTACCCCGGCGCTCCGGGGGAGAGTAAGATCTGCGGTCCGGTAGATTTTCCCCATCTTGATTGAAAAAAAAGGATATGGGCTTGAATGCATGTGCACGAGAAATATCTTAATACTCCACATAGCTAATTCGTTACGTTGTAAACTAATTTCTGCTTATAACCCCCCATGTAATATTTTCAGGAATGACCTGATACACCCCCCCCCAAAAAAAAAAATGGCCAGATATGAATGATTGAAAGGATAGAGGGAAAGCAACAACAACAACAATTATGATAACAACAATAACAATGATAATGATAAAAAAAAATCATAACAATTACAATAATAATAATAATGGTACTTCTACTACTACTACTACTACTGCATACTATGAAATAAAGGCTCAAAATTGAACCCCAAAAGGTTGATGCAAAATCAGCACCTTAAGGGGTTCAATTTTAAATTTGGGGTGCAATTTTGAACCCGCAGGGTGAAAAAATGAACCCCAACCGCAGGGTTTAGTTTTTTGAACCCCAAAGCAGGGGTTCAAGTTTTGAACCCATCGAGTGCTGATTTTGCATCAACCTTTCGGGGTTCAATTTTGAACTTTTATTTCTTAGTGTGTACGACTACAACTACTTCTAGTACTACTGATACCACGAATAAAAATAATTATGATGATAATAAAATAACCATAATAACATGAACAAAAACATACAAATGACGCCACTAATCAAAATTTCTATTATGATGATAATATTATAATTATGATGATAATGAAATAATCATACTAAAAGTAACCAAAACCTACATGACATAATGACGTCACAAATCAAATTTCTATATAATAACTTTTAAAAAATCTTTGTTGGATTTTCCTCAAACCTTCACTATTATTTTCCTTTCTTTTCTGCGATTTCGTCAATAAACCTTTTGCAAGAGTGAACTTTACGAGATGAAAAGTCAGAGCTCTTTGAGCTCGGGTTGATTAAACGTTCACTTCCATACCAAGTCTTAAAAAAAACGAATAGAAGAGTATGTTTTATTTGTTACTTAATGTTCTGTCTTTGCTGAAATTATTATTCATAGCCTTAATCTGTAGGGTCCTATTAAGAAGTCGATCATACGGTCATTGCACAAAATCTGCCAAATCAACCACAACATATTGATTCAAACTTCTGCCTTCTGCTTCATCAATAAACATAAAATATAGCACCGCAATCGAAGCGCGACGACTTCTTAATGCCCTTTTAACGTTTATGCATGAACATTGCGTTAAATTGCGTTAACTCTCATTAAACATGTTGAAAGGATAAAGCGTTATCGGTCTTGTCTTTTTTACGTGAATGCCTCGTATTAATACACCCGCGTGGATAAAAGTGCAGAGATTCTTTTTTATGTTATTAACGCGTTAACCGAGGGTATTAACGTACGGATGCAAAGGTAAAATGAGTCGTTCAAAATAACAAATATGGAGAAGAACGTGTTGGGTGTGAGAGAGAAAGGCGCTTGATATTAACGCATTTGCCCCCTGCTAGTAACACTGCCAGTACAAATTCTTGCATTCTCTTCGTGAACATACACGGAGATAACGGTAAAGGGAAAATGGAGAAAAAAAGGGGAGCGGAATATTTTAACTTCACTCGAGGAAAGGGGCCATTTTTACGATCGATGATATTGATTTTCTAATTCCGCACACTCCAACTTGAAAGAGAAAAGGAAGGGGGGAAAGGAAAGGGAGAGAAGGGGGAGATTAAAAGAAAGAATAAGGAGATCTTTCCTCAGGGATGGTTTTTATTTTCTATCATTCTCCCTCTATATCTCTCGAGCGCGTTCTCTGAGATTTTTTCCCCCTTATATTGCTCTTGCGTTTTTTTCCTCTTAGCTCGCCATGCACGCTAAGGAGCGAGTAGACGACGTTCCGGAGTTTGTTGGCAAAGCGCGGCCTTTTGAGAGCACGGGAACGAGTGTGGCGGTATGTGCTAATGCATGCACCGGCACGGAGGGCGCATTGATCGGAGAGGTTTCCCGTGGAATTCCTCCGCTCCAGTCCTGCTCCTTATATAGCAAAGGAACGGACTTCTAAGCGACCAAGTACTCGTTTTTTCCAATCGACCAGCCCCCTCCCCCCACTACACACACATAGCCCTCTAATTATGGTTACGACGATATATAGCCCTAATTCAAGGGGATACATTGGTAAGTGTTAGAAACCCCAACTTATAAACATATTGGCAGGAATTGGTTTTTACAGCCAGAGTCTATCACCATACCAAATCGATGTAAACATAGAGAGAGAGAGAGAGGGAGAGAGAGAGAGAGAGAGAGAAAGAGAGAGAGGTGTGTGTGTGTGTGGGGGGGGGGGGAGACATAGACAGAGATGGGGTGGAAGAATAGCGCAGCGAGCGAGCAAATATTTCGATGTTTTGATATAAACAATCCAATTTTGTGATAGCTCTTGACTTAATTATGAGAAAATAATGTATATCACTCTTCGTCATGTTCGTTCCTCCATTATCTCTGTAATTTTCTCGGTCTGGAAAAATAGGGGGGGGGGGCACCCCAACATGCCCAAGCCCCAACCCCATGCATCTGTACGCCACTGGAGAGAATCGATAATTCATATTAAACGATAGAAAAGATGACAAAGATGTGTGTTGCATCGCCAGCTCTTATATCATTTCAATAGCGACTGTGTTGTCCAATCTTAATTCCATAAGAATGATTCTGATTATTTTCTTTTATAAAGTCTTTTTTACCCTTAATATTAACAAAATTTGTTGGAGATGAAAGACATGTAACGATCAATCATATCCATATCGAGAAAATAATACACACGATGCTAACAAAGATGATGATAACAGCGAATAATAAAGTAGATACGGTATGACGAAATATGGCGAAAGTCCATCAAAAAAAAACATAGTTATTGATTTCTGAACTTTTCGATTTGATTTCAATGACTTTACTTTATTTTACATAATTATGAATATAATACAAAAAATATAACATAGCATCATTCATCTAAATGAAATAATACAGAGATTTGAGATCAGAGATAATTTAAGTGTTGAAATAGGAGGAAACATATATTACCAGTAAATATTACTTACATTTAGGCCTATAGCAAATTTTACATATTGAATTCGATTAGGGTCTTCCTTGACACTGAATATCATAAACCATCATCACTTTGTAACATCATAACATGCTTACACGAATTTTTTTTGTAGGGCCTATTATCAATTGAAACGCCTTCAAATGCCTGTATGATGAGTAAGGTATAAATGTATATTCATGATTCAATTAGAATGATAATTTATATACACCACGGGATCCAGTTTCGTACCCAAAACTCTCTACTTAATAAAAAGAAAGAATACAAATGTTAAAAATCGCCATTTATATAAATATATCCCCTATTTTTTCAGTGAAATTAATTAAAAAGGTTAATCAAAGGTTTAAGGGCCGGGGGGGGGGGCACTCTTTCCCTACTCTCCCGTCTGGTACCCTAGTGAGCTGACCTGGAGAGAAGATGCAAGGATATGACGTCACATTACAAATAACTTTCAAAATAACATATTATACAGCTCTATCATGTCCAATATGGTTTGATACATTTTCGTAAAACTTTCATCAATAGGCCCTTATGCATTTTATGTTACTATGGTTAGGCCTACTGTGATTCTTTTTTTTTTGGAAAAGCCAAGTTAACGGCAAGGTGGAACTCCCTCCCCTTTAACACCGGATTGTACCTTAAACTAAAAACAAAAGGGAGAAAGCGGCTATATAGATTAGCCGACGAAGTTCAGCAACCCCACTTAACTTTCCCCAAAAATGATTGGCATTCGTATGTAAATTGCATGTAAATGACAGTATCATCGCTAACAGGTGCAGTCCTTGTCGCGCGTCGCACAGGGACCTGCGTACTTTCCTTTCATCTCTCTTTACGGAAATGGAATTTGAAAAAAAGTGCCGTGCGCAAAATATGGCGGTATTCAAATATAAGGGATGATATGGGATGAAGACTGACTTGTTTTGAAAGAAGGGTATTTTATTGGAATCTTTGATATCGATTGAATTATATGCCCCTTCTTGTCATATTATCGTGTTATCAACATTATTATCGTTCATGGTTTCATACGATTTGCCTCTTGTTATTATATATGAGCACTATCATGAAGCAATCATGGTAAACACTTCTATTACTATTAATATCAATATTATCATGTTATCATTTTCATCATCATCATAATCATCATTATCATTATCATCATCATCGTCGTCATCTTCATCATCATAATCAACGTCATCATTATCATTATTTCTATTATTGGTAATGTTCAAAGCCTCATTATCATTAATGATGTTTCATGTAACCGATTATAGTCATAACTATTTTCTACAATGTTACCATTATTGCTACTATCGTTGTTGTTGCTATCATTCTCATTAAGGTCCATCCTGTTGATTAATAACATTATTTCTAACATCCTAATCATTATCATAATCATAATCAGCGTCATTAATCATTACAATTTTTTTGTGTATAAATCCGTTAATTTGATCTATTCATATTATTGGATATTTTCATCAAACGGGTCTAATTCAAGAAGCTCTCATTTTCTTCCATTTACTCAGTATAGTTTAAATTACTTGGGCCAGGGCGGAGCAAACGGGCATGCACACTCTCAAAACAAATAAGTCAAAATGACTAGTTAACCGAGTCATCTGGGTAAAAAATGTTATTCTTTGACTAGTCATATTTGACTATTTTCTATTCGTAATTTACTAGAATAGAGTTATTTCTGATAGGAATATACGTCAGAATGTGACTAGACATATCAGTTGCACTCGGCTGACTACTGATCTAGTCAATTTGACTGAGTTGTTTTCAGAGTGGCGGCATGACATTTTGATGGGGGTCGGGGGGGGGGGGGGGGTAGGGGTTAGGCAAAACAACCTTAAAGTAGACTCACATTTTTTTCTTAATTCAATAGCAAGTTTATTTTTTCGTTTTGCTTCCCATTTTAACTGCTATAGTAGCCAGGCCACCTCATCAAGAAGCACAGAAAGATTCTTCCGTTCCTTGGAGTTTCCCTTGAAAATGATATACAGACGCTCCCCCTCCCCAACCCCTCATCATCTCGCTACAAAACCTGACCCATGATAACAACACCTCACCCCCCACATACAACTGAATAAAAAGAGAAGGGGGGGCTCACGTCCATTTTTGGGGAGGGGAAGGGGCGGCCACTCCCCTGTGCCCCATTGATCTGCGCCAGTTTGTCTGGATTGCAATAAACATATAACAAAAGAGAAGATATTTTCATACTCTCGGTCAAATTACCTCAAGTCAATGTATTACTTGCATAAACCGCTTATTGCTTCACATTCTCTCTTTCTTTTTTACCAACAAAATTATAAAAAATCTCTCAAAATTGCCGCAACGACCTCAGTGGAATCGCAAACAATAATCCTTTTGATTGTCAAATGTAGGAACGATCATCGCCAATTTAGAGACCGCACACAGGTAAAAAAAAATGAGGGCGTATGTTTCTATGGCATTTCCGGTACAATATCCTCTTTATCCTGACGTCGATTATTGCACTCGTTTATAGTCTAGGAATAAAGACATTTTTATGCTTACTCGAAATATATATATAGGCATGTTTCTTACCGTCGAGAAATCTTCATGCGTTTCCTACATCTTTATTTTTCAAAATACATACATCAATCATGCATCCCTACACACATTGTGTGTGTTAGGGTGTGTGTGTGGTGTGTGTGTGTGTGGGGGGGGGGGGGAGGGGCTTGATTGAGTTTTTATAGACGTGTGTAAATTTCAATCCATCTTTATTTGCTTCAGTTTTTTGGTAAATATTTTTTATGCATGTCCTTGCTGATATAAAATGAAGATTTGTAACTGTTTTGTATTTATCTTGAGAATATGTAATCCATTTTAATGAAATCCTTAGTAAAAAAGTTGAAAAAATGTTTGTAAATCAGATATGATTGTTCACGTCTGGGACCGATCATCAGAAAGGCGTGACCAGAATTCGAACCTCCAACGTCATTATGCTATCCTTTCTTTCACCTATGTAATAACGTTTGTATATTCAAATTCATGTAAGCTCTACATGTAAATATCTAAATGCAAATTAGAACTACGATGAAGCATGGAGGAAATTTACAAGCGCAGTTCTCACATTCATATTCAACGCATGTTAAATAATGTGTTGCTAAAGTTGAATAATTGTGTTTTCCGAAATTGCGTAATTTAAATAAATACTAATAAAATACTAAAATAAAATACTTAAATAAAATACTTACCGCTATAGAGGCCTTTATGTATATTTTTAAATCTCAATGTAAGCCTTGAAATGTTCATGTTATTCAGTTCCCATTAAGATTTTTTTGCCATTTTTAAATGACAAAATCGCCTGATCTTTCGAGAAAAATAATATGCAAATTAAGAAATATTCCATAACAATCTGACTAATCTCAAGAAAAATCTCAAGGAATCATGTCTCGGCGGAGTAGACTACTCCTTCCCGTGCATAAACTATCGGCAGTTATTAGCAGTTAAATCATGCGCACAAGCCCTTATAATGCGAGCAAGTTCAAACTGCCCCAAAACAATAATATCATCTATTCAATTCCGAGTAACAATATCTTATGCATCGCAACCCCAATAAGCGCTCCATACCTCCATCGTTTTCAAAACGATAATACGCTCGCTCGCGCATGCTTTAATTGGCATACATTACAAACACGTGGTCCTATTGTTAAATTCTCTCACAACTTTCTCCGTTTAATTTTGGCCTTCTTGTTATTCCCTTTGTGCACGCTAGAAAATATCGTTTTTACGTCTCTTGCAACCTTCGAAAATTTCGGAATTCATCTGACGTCGCTATCTTTTAATTTATTTATTCGCATTTTATGCTCATCCGCGAGGTTCTTTAATGAGTTTTTTTTTCTTTTCAAAGAAATGCATATAAAAAGTCATTTAAAAAGGTAAAATGAAAATTCATGCATAAGATATACGGATTGAGAAGAAAACGAAGAGAGAGAGAGAGAGAGAGAGAGAGGACGTAGGCAATAAACATGATTTTTAAAGGCTGGGTATAAAAAAGGGAAACTATAACTACAAGCATTCTGCTCATAAGTTTTTTTTCCACACTTACATTTTTTAATGAGAATTTTCACAAAAGTCACCAAAAGCGTACACGAAACCCTTCAAGTTAACTTTGGAAAAAGGTAATCGCTTTTCTCCCGCGCTTTCGAGTTTCTTCGAAAAAAATATGCGTCTTGCCACTGCCCCGGAAAAAAAAATCTGCGTATGACCCTGCCTCCGCATTTTCATTGCAGCATTAGCGTACCTAAGGCTGCCCCCTGACGAGTCACAACACATGCAAGGGACGTATCCCTGCACCCCCCTGACGAGTCAGAAGTGATCCCTGACGAACCACAATTGAACGTGAAGACCCCCCCCCCCCGTTTTTGCTTGTCATTTTTTTTGGCGGACGAATTTGCCACCCCCATTTGGAAAATCCTAGGAACGCCACTGTATTGCAGGCATTTCATTCATGTAGCATATTAAATTGCGAATCCTTGATATTTATATACAGTGGTCCAAGAAGAACAACATAGATGAATATCGAATAACCAAACATTTTACATCTTTAACTCACGGTTGATAATATTTTGAATAAATCTTTCGACATGACTCAAAGCTGTGTAAGCTCGTCACTCTATTATTAATAACAAAATATGAAACAACCAGTGCTGATTACACTTGTGTTATTAACATTTAGAGCAATTATTGGTTTAATGACATGCCCTGTATTACAAGCAAACGTTACAAAAGCTTAAACAACATTATGGTTAAAACTCTAAGGAGTAGCGGGCTTAAAGGGCGTTACTTATTATTTCAAACAACATTTTAGAGTGTACAAATATGCCCACATTCCTTTGCAGGCGTTTAAACGATTTTCCCCATGCAAGCCAGGTATACAAACTATAGCAGGCGAGAACGAGATTGACTTAAAAATATCGATATCGGATAAAATCTGACACCCTAACATAAAACGATCAATCTGATGAACAGGTGACTGTATGCAAAACACACTATATCAAGATATCGATGATCAATTTGATCGAAAACGATATGAAGGGTTGATTTCGATCGGTATTGAGCCGAAAAAAACTCGATTGCCTGCCGTGATTTTTTCCACGCAATTTCGCTTCGCCCTGCATGTTGTGACGGGAGAAATTCGATAGGATGTTTAAGATAAGCTTTGCTAGTTGCAACGTGCAGTAAAGTTGATAGTATTGTTTGAATATGCCAATTTGGAATGGAATAAACTGTATTAATTCCGTATTTACTCATTTGTTTGGCCTTTCGAAAGGGAGGGGAAATGTAATATGCCTACAATTCAAATAATGTTCCATTGCAAATAGGCATTCAGATCTTGCTTTTACGACCAAATAAGATATTATGTATTTACAATTCAATTAAATTGAATGAAATTAATATATGACAAATAACAATTTAGATTCGTTCCCTTTCTCCGTGATTAATCCTAGATCTGTGATCCTAAATTACCCACCCCCAACAAAATCACTCATTCATATATAGGGCTATGTTGAGGAAACATGCATATCTGGGGGATGAACGCCCCCACATGTGTAAATTTTAACCAAAATAATTTATAACATTCTTCAAAATTTTACCCATGAAAATCCATATGTTTACCGCATTAGGCCCTGATTGTGAAAAACATATGACGTACCAACCCTTTGATCGCGATAACATTTCTCTGTTTTATTTGTCGGTTAATTTCACTCAATCCTTTTTTCAGAGTGCGGATTCGTACCATTACACTGTGGGCGGGCACGATGGGTTGGACATTATACAGTACGCGTCCCACTAAAAACGAAACCGATGAATTATAAATTAATCACAAATACAACTACAGACAAATGACCTATCATTTTAAACATGCGAATCTCCTCTTTCATCTGAAATAACGTAGGTTATTCCTCATTCACGCATGAGTGAGCAAAAACAATTTGAAGGATACCAAAAAGTCACTGTTAAAGAGCACAACAATTAACATGCATTTTATAACCACATGTCCATGATGATGAAGTGCCCCTTTCAAAATGGTAAATTAACGCTAAAATTCGATTCTGCTAGTAACACACAATACAACCACCATCTAGCCTTTATGTGTCGAATAAATGCAAAAACTTTCAGTGTAATATCATAAAGTAGACGGCAGGGGGGGGGTCTCCAGAGCCTCCCCCTCCCGGTTCCGTTTCCCCTGTTTTACGATTTTTGTGGAAATGATGTAATCTGGGTATTCACCAATAGACTGAATACGGAAAGGAAAATGCAAGTGCGCAGCGGGCGCAGCCATGGTAGGTAGCAACACTAACAACGACAACAAAAACAATCTTGCGAAATATCAGTAAGCTGAGAATGTTTAGAGCTTAAATCGCAAACATAGGATACGTCACGTTTATCCGCTTCATGAATAAGGTCTGACATGTTCAGTTATTACTGCTATAGGCCTTCACAACTATCGTATAGTCATAGTTTTTAACAAAGTTGAAATTCATCTGAGGTTCCCAGTATGAAGCAAGCCGATTATCTGATATATACATTCATTATTTTTTTTGCCAACGTTTTAAAGGTAGCATTTGGACATTACATTCGACAGTTAATTTTCCCTCTTCCCCTTTTAATACCCCTTTCTTTCATCCTTTCAGTCTCTTTTTTTTTCATTTTGAAAAACACAACGCCCAAGTGAATTGACAAAATCCTGATTTCTGTAGCATGTCTGGAAAATGTATCCCAAAATGAGATCGTTCGGTAACACAATGCACTTTTCTTTCCTAAGTTTTCTCCAAATCAAATTTACATTCTTTCACCAGACCATGACGTTTTCATGATTATTTTTTGTTTGCGAATGTCTTAAAACTGAGACGGAAATAATAGAACGAGAAGGGGGGGGGGTATCATATAGCAGATGTTGACCTTTCATTCGCCCTTTACTCTTATTATCATTTTTACATGTCTCTTCTGTTCTCTCTCTGTCTTCCTTACTTTTTTTTGTTCCATAGGTCCCCCCTCCTGTGTGACATGTGGTCTTGCGGGACATGTGGTGGCTATCGATCGCTGACAAAACCTATCGATTGGGAATAGCTGCGTGAAGGCTGGCGATCGATAGCGCTGTTGTGAACACCGTAAAAATACCGCCACATGCTCTCTCCAAAAAACAAAGCGCCACAAAAGCGGGAATTCAATTCGAATAGCGCAGTACAGACTTCATGAATATTTGATGCTCGGGATTAAAGGAAAATCGGCTTGTTATCCTCTAAAGGGCTGGAAAATAATTTCTGTGGAATTAGGATAGAGAGAGAGTGCTTGACAAGCATGACAAGGCGAGGGACACTAACTGTAAAAAAAAGTTTTATGAAGATTAGTTGCAGTTAAGCGGATTTGGAACAAGCAGATATGAGGCCAAAGCAATAAACATTCCGTTACTTAGCTGATGATTACTAAGCTAACAGAAGCTAATGCGAGGCACAGTCACAACACCGGAACCGTCTCCAGATCGACCAGAAAAACTACGTTATTACAAATGGCATGTCAGCGATCGGTTTAGAGTCGGTTTCGCTTGTGTGAGAGTAGAATTAAAAACTAGAATATGATAGATACAAACATAGAGCCCTGACAAACGCCATTAACTTCTAGCAATTTTCATTGACAAAAGGAATGTTATAACTACACTCTTAACCTATTTATTCAAAATGCGTCGATCGAGAGACAGATGGTCTTAAAATCATGTATTCATATCAGTAATTTATTTTGGTCAGATACTACATATCACCCAGTCGAAAGGAATCAGAAAAGAGTACATTAATGAAATAGAGATACACTGCAAAAACTCCGCTGTTGATTAAACACCAGCCCGGAATTTATACACTGTAAAAAATGAAGTGCTAATTTAACATTTACAGTGCTTGCATAGTGACTGCACTATGAGTGCTTGTTTTTTTAGTTCAATTTTAAACTAGAAAATCAGCACCCGTAGTGCAGTCACTATAAAAGCACTTTAAGTGCTAAACTAGCACTTCATTTTTACAGTGTAATGTCCACACCAGAGAAGTGTTAAACAACACCAGTTTGGTTTTAATATAACACCACATATGTGTTCATGCAGCACCAATTAGTATTGAAAGTAAAAGTAAATTAGTATTCCAAACTGGTGTTATTTTAATACTTCTCTGGTATTGGCAGATACAGATTCCGGACTGGTGTCAAATCAACACTCGAGTTTTTGCAGTGTAGGTGCGCCTGAGAGACCATTTTATCCATTGAAATTTCTAATCAGTTTATTCCAATAGTGTACCGTAAAATTTTTAAGATAAAGAAAGGGAGGGAGGCCGGAAGGGGGGGGGGAGTGGGTGCAGAAAGCATCGCATAACAAAACACATGCACACATATCGGTCAGTGAGGTAACACAGAGTCTAAGCTGATTTTGAGAATGTTAACCTCAACATCTGAATTACACAATGTGGCTGACATACACTGTAAAAAATGAAGTGCTAATTTAGCACTTACTGTGGTTGTATAGTGACTGCACTACGAGTGCTTATTTTCTAACTTAGATTTAAACTAGAAAATAAGCACTCGTAGTGCAGTCACTATACAAGCACCGTAAGTGTTAAAATAACACTTCATTTTTTACAGAGTAGATGGGAAAGAGAAGGGGAGGGGGGAAGGGGTGAGAATCATCTTGAAGCATAAGACCTAAATATATTTTGATCATTTAAAATGAAAGAAATATATATAATACATAAAATTAAGCCTGTGAAGACATATGCCTACAGACATGATAGGTGATCTCACTGATTTGCCTTTTAATAGGCCTATTGCAAGGACACGTGTGTTTTCTGTAAACTGCTAGAAATCTCCAGCGTGATATGTATCATAATACATTTATTCGTCGCCATTGACTCGTTTAGAGGGCTTAATTTCAATAATTATAAACATTCTTAATTACTTAATTTTTCCTTAAATTATACCATGAAATATTTTTTACACTGGAAAAAATGAAGTCCTAATTTAGTACTTAAAGTGCTTGTGTACTGGCTGCACTACGAGTGCTGATTTTCTAGTTTAAATTTGAACTAGAAAACCAGTAGTGCAGTCACTATACAATACTGTAAGTGCTACAGTAGCACTTCATTTTTTTACAGTGTAACATTAATGATTAATTATTAATGATTAATTAGCCGTGCAGCTTAAACTAATACTGCGAGCATAGACGATTGCATTGGAACATGATTCCGAAAAACACGTTAGGCATTCCTGGAAAGGTACACAAATCGTTTATCAGGTTATGTACACACTAAATAAAGATTTAGCAAAAACATTACTCATTGTTTTACCGTCAAAGGAGCAGGGAAGAGAAAGCGCCTTTTCTACATAAAAATTATTGTTCCATTTCGACAGGAATTAATGAAAGAAAATTACTCAACATTTGGTTAATCCTAAACAGTATTCCGTATACTCGTATTTACCTTTTCCTTTCTTGGCAACAAGTGTAATAGATCTACATGCATTTATTATTATCATTATTGTAATCATTTTATTTTTTATAATTTTTTTTATGGGGGGGGGGGTTGGCCCCGCACTTCTGTTATCAAAATTATTTTGTGGCTCAATTTGAAGTCAAATGTATGAAATCTTTGTATGTGTTTGCGATCTTGAATTAAATAAGTATGACAACAGAAGCAACTGGGAATATTTGCCGTAGCTATTATATTTTCACATAATTGTCTTTGTAAAAGTGTTCCTTTTAATTAAGCATGTCCAATTGTGGAAAGAAGGAGCCCTCTTCAAATAACAATAAAATAGAAGAAATGATAATCCAGAACAACAATATTTATGATGATAATGATAATAATAATAATGATAATGATAAAAATGATAGTAATGATAATGATAATAATAGTAATAATAATAATAATAGTAATAATAATATTGATAATAATAATAATAACAACATCTAAACACTAAATAGACCCCCCAAAGGTTTTAATGAATATTGTTACTCAATATCACTGGATAATCTCCCTTCACAGGTAATGTTCGTTACACAATTACTATAGGTGGCGATATTGCGTAGAAAACCAACACGCCGGCTATTTTAGTAAAGTATAGTACAGTAAAAAAAAAGAAAAAGCAAGACCAACGATCTGGAACACAAGTAAGTATTTAACTTCCCCACTAGGTGGCGCTGTTCCATTTCTTACCGCAGCTACGATAGAGTTGTGCGAAAGCTTGATTTTTGTGGAATAATCTTGCCTCAAATTTTCCTCGATTTTTAGGTTAACCACTGTGGTGACACGACATTTGCTTCGTTCTTAAGGGTCAAGTCCAAAAAATGTTGATTTGTAAAAATAGAGAAAAATAAAAATAACATAACGCTGAAAATTTTATATCCATTGTTATACAATTATACAATATTTCCTTATTTTTTTACAGATTTGACAATACGGACTAACTTGACTGAACCATATAGTATTAAACAATGCTAATTCCACATGTTCATGGTGAAAATATCACTTGACAATGAGGAAGAAATTAGAATATTTCATATTTCATATAATAAAATACAAAAGAAATAGTAAGTGGATGACGTCATCAGTCTCCTCAATTGCATACCCACCCGGATGTGAATATAACTGTTTTGTGAAATTAAGCAAAATTTTAAAATGTCATAACTTTCTTATTTCACATCCGATTTTGATCAAATATTCAGTGTTATGCTTGTAGGATTTTTCTCTTTTTATTCAAAACAACTTTATGTTGGGTGGACGTGTCCTTTAATATCTCAGAGGGCATTGGTTCAGAATGATGTAAACATAAGGATGAAAGTTTATCATTCTAGTTTCGGTGATTCCATTTTATGTTTGTCTGTATCATTTCCATTTAAAGATAAAATATATACATGTTCAATTTAACATACCGTACAGATCATATGGAGGATGGCCCATTTCAGCGGTATCAATATGATACCACTGTTCTTCCATGGGGTCCTTTAAAACATAATTGCATGCATATAAAACAAATAGACAAAAATATACACAAATGCATGACAAGAAAGAAAAATCACCCCATCCTGAAATTCTTTTTGCCGAAGCCGGAAAGTACGCCAAGGGTAGGATTCGAACCCAAGACCCTCTGTTTCAAATCCAGAAGATTTTACCTACTGGGCCACAGCGCTTTCTTTTTTACATGTGCACACATTTTGTATTAATAATGCATAAATC
This sequence comes from Lytechinus variegatus, assembly GCF_018143015.1. NCBI lineage: Eukaryota > Metazoa > Echinodermata > Echinoidea > Temnopleuroida > Toxopneustidae > Lytechinus > Lytechinus variegatus. Next base: position 4,654,649 of record NC_054745.1, on the reverse strand, counting down.
ATTTTAATTTATTTGATGCAAGAACTAAGAGAGCAATGTACAACAATAATACCTTGGTCAAGGCCTGTGTCGGGAATCGAACCCTGGACTTTCCTTGTGTCTTCGGGCGCCAAAGACCACTCGCCCACAGCACCTTGCTATATTTAAAATGTTTTTCCCCGCTATTATAGTACTACCCAGCCGCCGCTTCTCCTAGACCTGATGCGGAAATAAAGACCTAACAATTACGTCTGGTATTCAAGACTACCGCTCTGACCTCTTTGACGTTGCTCACCGTTTATCCGCCTCAGACCCATTTTATTTCCTGGTTTGTAAAGATCAAAGACCAAACCAAACTATCACTGGTTCATAATGGCTTGATGATTAATGGTTGTGTATTAAGTTAAGGTATTAAACAGGAAAAACAACAACAACAAAACCACTGTGGAGGGTTTTCCTTGTCGAAATTCTTGACATTAAGATTGTTAGTTAGTGTCAAGCACAGGAACAATGTCATTCTTATTGCACGATACTGGCTGATTCCAGTGTTGACCTAAGGGTGTTGGCGTAAGGTCAAGTTTTTACACGATTATAACACCTAACATAAAATGAAGATGACCCTGAAATGTCACTCACTCGTTGGTGAGATGTCAAGAATGTGATCTGGATCAGTTTTACAAACTATGAATAAGTTTTGGAGCTAGGGGAAGCAATCCAAATTTCAACACCAAGGCCAACGAAATTGCCCGCTGGGGGGCAGGGATGTAACAATGGGGGGGGGGGGGGGGGGCGCATATCTGACATCATGCTTTTTATCGATAGAATTATAGAGACAACATTATTAAAATTCAAAATTAAAATTCATTTATTTCACATCCCCCCAAAATATACAAGATACATCGAGATTAATCAAAATGATTCCATAGTAAAGCAGTAATGAATATTGAAAAATGACAAATTAACAAAAAAATAACAAAATACATAGGGTAATGAATGCGATGTGAGGGAATAGCAAAAGCCAAATAGACCTATCTAGGCTACTTCCTGATTAACATTCATTACCGAAAGAAAAAAAATCTCGCAATCAATTTATTAGATCACTGTAAAAACTGCGGTGTTAAAACTGACACCACTTGGTGTTAATAGAGGACCACGCCCTGAGGTGTTAAAATTACACCCTAGAGATTAAACATAACACCAAAGAGTGTAAATGTAACAACAAAAAGTGTTGTAATAACACATATAGGTGTAAAACTAACACCACCAATTTAACACCGGTGTAAAATAACTGGTGTGGTCCTCAATGTACACCGGTTAACACCACAGTTTTTGCTGTGATTGCAAGATTGCATAGATAGACGGTCCACACTTCTTTTTTATACTCATCTTCCCCTTTTCTCTGTCTCCCCTTTGCCTTCCTTTTTTAAATCCCTTTCCACAAATATAAGATCAAGTGGGTGAGAGGGGGGAGGGGGGGGGGGAGGCTCTTTGTCCAAATTGTACACCGACCCTGTTCTCGATTATAAATCTCATATTTCAATGTTCGTTTACTGATTGCTTTAATTGCAGACTCCCTTTTGAAAAATTACTTATGTATCCACATTCTCGAATAATAATTTCAAAGGAAATTAGACATTCGTGTGGGTTCGTTTAACTCGTATGGAATGGAAATAATTAAAGGGTTATATTTAGAAATAATATAGATATCAGATAACGCGAGGACCTTGTAAGGTAACAATTTAAGACAGGATACAGACTACATGTCGGGGATAGCAGTGGCCCGGCTTCTGGCATGTCTGGTGACAAGGCGGCCTCATGAACGGAAGATAATGGGTTCGAACCCCTGTCAGGCAAGAGCGGAAAAAGCATGAAATTACAATTTGATGATCATTTTCACGTTTTGGAATACTTGTTTTCAGAAGAGGAGTGGAAAGAAGAGCGGAAGCTCCAGTCCCAATGAGGGGGGGGGGGGCGAATGAGAGGGAAGAGAAGGGGCACAACTTTCCACACTGTTAAAAAAAACGTGATTTTACAGAAAATAAACAGAAGATTTTGCAGAAAGCAATAACAGAATCAATCTGTAAATTCATAAAACAGGATTTTTTCTGTAATTTAACAGAACAGGTCTGTTTAAAAAGGGGAAAAGGATGTTTTATTCAAGGAAATTTGTAAGATTCCATACTCCAAATACCAATTAATTGTAAGATTACGCAAATCGGTAAGATTACAGGTGTTCTCGAGACTCTGCTGCAGGAACTTCTTTTATTTTTTTCTAACAGTGCACGCCTCACTTTAACAACTCTACAATTAAGAGTATGGGGTATGGAACATTTTTTCTTTCTAACTTTGCAAAACTGGATGCGCATGATATTCTATGAACCTAAACCAACTTTCATGTCATCCTTTAAATCTATTCCTTTTTTATAAAGCCTTGTCGCACCTCAATAAATGCTACTCTTGTATTTCATTTCCTTGATCACTCGGCAGCCTTCCCCTCGTTTGTGATATTATTTTGATAAAAGCTCGACCCTTTCCTTCCTGCACTCTGCCCTATCCGCATGACAGGAAAGAGAACCCGGTATGATAAGATGATTAATAAACGATTATCATGAAGTTTACACCGTCAATCCGGATCCGTACAAAACGCAATAGACCCAATCTGAGCCATAGGCGGTAACACGCAGGAATCAAATTCGCACCGATCATAAACTATCATGTTATTCTGGTCAGTTAGCGGAATTATGTGGACACGGTGGACAAAAGCATGATTTTTTCTCCAGACCTTTGTTTATGTATAAGAATTAAGAATGGGGTATGCTCCAAAAAATCTGGCTGCAGGAACAGTGAAAAAATGGGTGAAAATGTCAGAATTTATGAGTTCAGATTTGTCTGATATATAGACTAGCGCTAGTGCAAAACTCAATAGCAGTGCATTATTTTGCATTGGATTAGTTCTTGAATTCAGACCCTTTTTGAACAGATCTTCTGTTTGTCCTCGCATCTCAATGCACCAAGTATCTGAATGAAGATGCTTACCGAGCCGAAGGGTGACGGTGGAGGGGTTGAATGTTGGTGTGTATGTACATATTTTGGTCTTGGGGTAAAGGTGTGCAAGACACATTTTTTGCATGAGTTGGAAATTGTGTTGCCATGGTAACAGTGTATTATTGCAAAAAATAAGGTAAAAATCTTGCAGTTAGAACCACTTCCTCTGTTTTTAACCGATTCTCATGAAATTTGGCACACACATTGGTCTTGAGGTGAAGATGTCTAAGACTCACTTTTGTGTGTCTTTCAGAAATCTTGTTGCCATGGTAACAACATATTATCTCGTGAAAATGGGGAAAAAATCTTTTCAAACTGCTTCATCAGTTTTCAATCAATTCTAATGAAATTTTGCACACATTGGTATTGAAGTAAAGATGTACTCGGCACTTTTTGACTTTTTGTGTGTGTTTCAGAAACTGTTGTCATGGTAACAAAACATCATATGGCAAAATTTAGGTAAAAAACTTGCAATTTGAACTACTTCATCAGTTTTGAACCAATTCTCGTGAAATTTGGCTCACACATTGGCCTTGGGGTAAAGATGTGCAAGAACTTTTTTTTTGTATTTGTCAGATAGTGCATTACCAGGGTAGCCACATATGATAGCCAGAAATGTAGGAAAACTTGTGGATCAAACTTCTTCCCCTGTTTGTAGTCAGTGCTCATAAAAATTGGAAGAAATATTCATCTTAGGGTAAAGATTCATATTAAACTCTAAATGTCTTCTCTGCATTAGAATGTGGGGGTATTAATCACCTTCATTAATATTTCTGGGTTTGGGGGGAAGGGGCAGGATTAGTCCTTTAAATCTGACATCAAAGAAGGTTAAAGGCAGTGGTCATTAGAAACATAAAAATGATAAACACTCTGAAAAAATACATCCCCTTAAGGGCATATATGGATGCTGGAGGTACACTGGGTGAATATGAAACCTTCTGCTGAAGCAGAGGAGTTCCAACACTGGCAAGCAAAATTCTACTTTCAACAGCTGATTTTCCAAACCTTAGTTCCACCTCCCCAAGATGTGCACCCCTCCCCATACCACTTTTAGCTCTACTTCCCCATGCTCAAACCAGTCTACACCTTTGTCCCTCATGGGTCAATGCATTTTTAAAGCTAGACTTTACTTTTTTTTTGGGGGGGGGTGGGTCTTTAGAAAATGACCTCATTAAAATTACAGTTAAAGGATTATGACTAGGAAATTAACCCCCCCCCCCCGAAAAATAGGGGGCTGATAATACTTTTTAGCAGAAAATGCCCCCCCCCCTTCAAAGGTACATGTAAGAAGAGTCCTTTGCACTTAGTTCAGACCATTCATTGAAGCTTAATGCATTCTGACATGATAAAAAAATTGTTTACATTACCCAATTAACCATTGTTTATTTATATTCTCCTACTCAGTCTTTTATTCATATTCCGTTCCTACTCTTTCTTTTTAACTTTCACATCACTCTTGATTTTGAGCTTCACCATGCCATCTCCTTCTGTTTCCTGTCTCTCTCTAAGTATATTTTTTCTGACATATTTTAAAGTGTACCTTTAATCATGCAACTAGTTACTATAGAAATATAAATATATACAAAAATATCTGCACTTGTTTTACAAATTCACTTGCAAATCCATGACTCAGTAACATACCATATCAAAAATATACCTACATGTATGTGCACAATAGATTTTAGCCTCATATTTTCTTTCATTTAATTTTTTCAGTATATTTCTGTGACAGCCCCTGCTTCATGCTTCAAATAAAAGATTGATTAATTGGACACCGGAAACTTTTTTTTCTTCAAAGCAGAATGTTTGAGGCTTTAAATTAATATGCTGAAGTGTAAAGGATTTCCCTTGTTTTTTTTTGGAGGGGGTTAAGTTCCTAGTCGTTATAATTTCATTTTAATCTTTATGTGGCAATTTTCTAAAGCCCCCCCCCAAATAAAAAATGTAAGGGGTATTTTTTAAGAGTGTTTAAGTTCCTCATGGTCATGGCCTTTAACCTTCTATATTTTTATGTTGTCAGTTTTTAAGGACCTTCTCCGCCCCCCCCAAAAAAAGCCTATAAATATAATTGAAGGTGATTAATACCCTGCGCTATTATATGACGTTATAAAGGGGAATCAAACCCAAATAAATACTTGTTTTTAGAAGAAAATGAAAAATCAGACAAGTTTATAGGTCAAAGTTTGAACAATATCGGACAAACCATAACAAAGTTGTGAACATATTAAACTTATAAACATTGGTAATCACTATACCCATGAAGACTTCAAATTGACCCCATATGTGATGTCACAGTGACTTAAGAAGGCAAGGACCACTCTTCCATGTACTGGAATAATTAATTAGCTAAAATTTCTTTTTTCAAAAGTTTTACTTCCCTATATCTTTCTTTCATGAGGACATAAAACATACTACCGGGTTTATATTACGGCCCCAATGGAATAGGGATTTAGGAGAAAACCAAAAATCCTGATAACTACTAGTCTTATGGAAAAGTTGTCCTTGCGGCCCCACACCTTGTCATAATTTACTTACCCAGTTGCCAATTTGAATTCTACATACTAGTAGCCTTAGGGATCTTAATTTTAAAGCAGTCATAACTATATTTTGCTTGTCCGATTTCTTTAAAACTTTCACTATTCTTATTTTTCTCCTTTTCCATGCACACAACATTATGACCAAGGCTTGATTCCCTTTTAATACTGAATATGAATCTTTACCCAAAATGAATATTTGTGTCAACTTTTATGAGCACATTCTGAAAACTGAGAAGTAGACTGATCCACAATGAGTTTTCCCAATATTTCTGGCTAAATGTGGTTACCAAGGCGATGCACTCTCTGACAAAAGGTTCTTGCACATCTTTACCTCAAGGCCAATGTGTGAGCCATAATTATTTCATGAGAATTGGTTAAAAAAAAGCTGATGAAGTAGTTCAAATTGCAAGGTTTTTACCTAAATTTTGCCATATAATATGTTGTTCCCATGGCAACACAATTTTGGAAACACACACAAAAAGTGCCTTGTACATCTTACTTCAATACCAATGTGTGTGCAAAATTTCATGAAAATTGATTGAAAACTGATGAAACAGTTTGAATTATAAGGTTTTTTCCCCAATTTTCACGAGATAATATGTTGTTACCATGGCAACAAGACTTCTGAAAGACACACAAAAGTGTGTCCTAGACATCTTCACCTCAAGACCGATGTGTGTGCCAAATTTCATGAGAATCGGTTAAAAACAGAGGAAGTGGTTCTAACTGCAAGATTTTTACCTTATTTTTGCAATAATACACTGTTACCATGGCAACACAATTTCCAACTCATGCAAAAAATGTATCTTGCACACCTTTACCCCAAGACCAAAATATGTACATACACACCAACATTCAACCCCTCCACCGTCACCCTTCGGCTTGGTAAGCATCTTCATTCAGATACTTGGTGCATTGAGATGCGAGGACAAACAGAAGATCTGTTCAAAAAGGGTCTGAATTCAAGAACTAATCCAATGCAAAATAATGCACTGCTATTGAGTTTTGCACTAGCGCTAGTCTATATATCAGACAAATCTGAACTCATAAATTCTGACATTTTCACCCATTTTTTCACTGTTCCTGCAGCCAGATTTTTTGGAGCATACCCCATTCTTAATTCTTATACATAAACAAAGGTCTGGAGAAAAAATCATGCTTTTGTCCACCGTGTCCACAAGTAGGGCATTTTTGACGCTAACAGACCAGACTAATCATGTTATTACCAATGATATACCATCGGTCGGTTTGGATTCGGTTACGCATGTGTGACTGTGACGTTGCAATGCGATTCACGAGTCGGTCATTTCTTGAAGTGGTTGCTGTCAAAAGTGTCATTCATCAGTCTGCTAGAGTAGAGTTTCGACGGCTATTGTTTCTATTGAAGAAATGAAGTTACATACACAGATATGACAGAGGAGATTCTCCGGATTATGACACCGAAAGGAAGAAATATCATTAACAAAGAAGTTGTTGTTAATAAATGAGGCTCTCCGATTCTTATGACAGCGAAAGGAGGAAATCATTAGTCCAGGGACGGACTCAAATGAAGAGGATCGGCAGTAACAATGTGAGTATACCAATATTAAACTTTTAACATTATTTCATTTTATTTTATTTTATTTATTTCAATTCACTTATTTATTTATTAATTTTCCAACAAAATTTATAATGCAGTAATTACAATAGATAAAACACAACACCAGAAAAGATAAATGACATAAATATTCAAATAAACCTAATATGAAGAATATCCACTTGATACAGAAGATAATATTTCCAGTTTGATAATAACGATATGCAAGATATGTTGGGCAAATGGAGTGGCCCACTGATAAGCAAAGCTTGTAAAGTGTGGACCACTCAATATCTCAATAGATAGACCACTCAATAGATATTTCCATATCTAAGAAACAGACATAATTCAAGTGATATACAGTTGCATGAATTTCAGAACATTGTCAAATATTGAACTTAATTAAATGACGTGTTCGTAAGGTACAATATGCAGTTTCTATTATAGGTTTACGTGACGTTTTAACAATAAATGACTCAATAATGAACGTTGATATAGTGATCGTGTATCCTGTCGACCTACAGTCATGACAGTAACCCATTTCAATGAAGTCTGTTACACTAGAAATAACAGTTTAAAAACAAACTCTAGTGTTGTAAAGGATATTATATTTTGGGTTAAAATCTTTACTTGAATGAATAATAAAGTGAAATAAAGTGTAGTGCAAAATAATGTTGTTTTACAAAACTAATGACCACACCTTGCATTTTACACCAGTGCTAAACTCCATGGATGGAATTCTAATAGCCATAGATAAACATGCATGGGTTGACAAATAGACATGTTAAACCACACTCCTATGGAATTAAATTCTGAATTAGCACTTCATTTTTTAGAGTGTATATTGTCTTGTGTTCAATCACAGTGGTGTAATTTTGAAACTTGATGGTGTGCCCGTTTCAGAACACCGACAGGTAACACAATAGTTGCTCCAGTGTAGTCAAGTTGTGTAATACATGTAATAAGGATTTTACAGGTGCACAGCAAAAACTATGGCGTTAATAGGTGTTTTTTTAAAACCTATAGGTGATATCACATCACCTTTGGTTGTTAAATTTATACTCTTTTGTGTTATGTTTAATCTCTAGGGTGTGATCTTAACACCTCAGGGTGTGGTCCAACCGGTGTAAGTTTTAACACCACAGTTTTTACAGTGTGGGGGTATTTTGGATAAATCGCTTTAAAAAACATTATGCCTATTCTTTGTTATAATTATTATCATCATTTATTGTTTATCAATAAAAGGCGTTACCTCTTAATTTTTCATTTGTATGTCTATTTTCATTGGTATAAGCCTATAAGGAAATCTTGAATAATCCTTCCCCTTTCCTATGCTCCATCGGTTTTTTTAATCTTGTATCCGCCTCTCTTTACATTTATAGTGACTCGGTTGAATCAGATGTTTTCAAAGGTCTTCATAATTTTTCTACTAATATAGTTACTCGGTTGATGTATAGGGCCTACATTCTAAAGTATATAGCCTTGCGCTTTTTAAAATCTAGATTTTAGAAGTAGGACGAAAACTTGCTATGTTATTTTAGAAGAAGTACTAACCTTTATATAATATCTAAGAATAAAACTTTGAAAAACACCCTCGACCAAATTGTAAACTAGAACTAAAATGATGACAATATCATGAATATGTTTTTTTTTATCAGAGTGTATACGGACAATCATATGGGCATATCACATTTTTGTGCCTAACCAGGTTACCTTTATCATCATTATTATTACAATATTATATAAAGGAAAAGAAAATTGTCATACTAGAAAACAGTGGACAATATAAATGAAACCAAAAATGCAAACGCTATGAACAAAACAAATAGAGCATGAGCATTCACTTTAAAAAACGAAGAGCTAATTAAGCTCTTAAAGAGCGCGTATAGTGATTGCACTTCGGAGTGCTGATATTTCTCGTTCAAATTTGAACTAGACAAATCAGCACTCCGGAGTGCAGTCACTATACACGCTCTTTACGAGCTAAATTAGCACTTCGTTTTATAGAGTGCTACTGGCTATGTTGAAATTTTATCATAATTTTATTAGGTATAGTTTTATAAAATTATTTGACCAACGTGTTGCATTTTTGGCAACGGAATCAGGAAGCACTTTAACCAATTTAAGACTATGAGTGATGCTATGCAAAGCGCATGTAGTATACTGTGCTTAAGATATATTCCTATGGCAATATTACTTGTTCGAGTTTATATTAACCTACAACAAGACATTATCACTTTCGATTGGTTTGATTGATATGTATTTAGACTGTCTGTACAAAAACTGTTGTCTTGTACTGTCCTGTCTCTTGTTTTGTCTTGTCTTCTACGTCTTGTCATCCCCTCTCTCTGTTTTTTTTCCTGTCTTGCGCAACATATCCTTTACAACGAAGACCTCTTTGTGTGAAAAGCTTTGCATTTGTTCAGTTATTATGTTTCTGTCAATATGATTTCTTTTTCTCTTTTTCTTTCCTGTAATACATGCATGTACGCATATAGTAAGTCGACTATAATTTCTTCTTTTCCAAGGGGGGTCCACAATTTTACAAGCTTTGCTTTTTAGTGGATCCCCCTCATTTCCATATCCATTTATGCTCTATATTATACTGTTGTTTTTTTACGAAGTAAGAATGCCCTTCTGTAAAATTGTATTTGATTTGTATTGTTTTATATTACTTTGTATTATTTTTGAATGGAAATGAAATAAAATAATTGAATTGAAAAAAATTGAATTAAAAGGGCACTCATTTTAGCGACAGTCTAGGATTGAGCCGAGGAACGAGTTTGAAAGGGGGGGGGGGGGGGGTGGAATTGCCAGGTAGCCATAATTTATATAAATCACATCAGATGATATTTTTGTTAACGTTTTGTACACGTTTATTGAAAATAAATGAGGCCCCGCTCCCGCTTTCGAACCCCCTGTGGGTAGGGTGCATTTTTTATGGAATATCTAGGAATGAGCGAAGAGGGCGCCAGCCGGCAATCGGATATTTAATTTGATTTCGGGTGGAGGAACTTCCATTATGGTTATCATGTTGAGGTATAAAATTCAATGATTTTACCTAAAAAACACTTCTGGGGCCCGTTGCATATAACTTTTACCATAAAAAACTCTGGCAAATTTGCTGCAAGAGTTTTTTAGTGTATAATTTTTAATGGCATAATTTTGTTTGCCTGAGTTTTTGTTTATTTGCCAGAGTTTATATGGCAAAGGTTTCATGCAATGGGCCCCTGTACTTTCATTTCAGGGGGGGGGGGGGGGTGGGAGAAAGCCAAAATTTTTCAAGGAGCGCAATATGGCGTTGGTTTTAAATTTTATCAAAATTCACTAACGAGAAAAATTCAAGCTTTTTTTTAGACCTGACAATATGAATTTGTGACAGATTTATAATGATATCAACACAGATAATTATAACATTTCAACCCATTTTTTTTGTTGTCCTTGATTTTGTTTTCTATTGGAGGAGGGGGGGGGGGGTAGAGCCCGAACTCCCCCATTATCTCGCCGGTGATGAAGACTGCAGTTTCAGTTTTCAAAGTGATACTCGTGTTAAGTTTTATGCCACTTCCTGAAGTAGATAGATTAATGTTGGTCATTTTGAAGGACAAGTCCACCCCAACCAAAGGTTGAATTGAATAAAAATAGAAAAATCAAATAAGCATAACACTGAAAGTTTAATCAACATTGGATGTAAAATAAGAAAGTTATGACATTTTAAAATTTTGATTAATTTCACAAAAGAATATGCACATCCTGGTGGGTATGCAAATGAGGAGACTGATGACGTCATCCACTCACTATTTCTTTTATATTTTATTATATGATATCGGGAATATTCACTTTTTCTCCTCATTGTCAAGTGAAACAACGATTAATTCCTCCCTGAACATGTGGAATGAGCAATGTTTTATACTACATGATTAATATGATTAATATTATTTAGTTCAGTCAAGTTGTTGCTTATTGTCAAATCTATAAAAAATGAAATATTGTATAATACAAACAATAAAAAAAAACAAAAGAAATAGTGAGTGACGGACATCATCGACTGTCTCGTTTGAGTTGTGCATATCACTGTTTTGTGAAAAATAAACAAAAGGTTAAATTGCTTATGTGGTTTACGGTACACCATGTGGAGTGTTATAAATACAGTGGATAGAAGAAGAGAAGAAATGGATAGGCGAGAAAGTGGAGATTTGAGAGTAGAGTATTTTTTCTTGAAAGTAGTCCTGAAAAGGACTGTAAACCAGGAGGAATGTTGAGTGAGAACAGCTTGAGTAGTAGAGCTGATGAGGAGATGCTGGCTTGAGTCGGCGAGTAGAGATGATGTTTCGGACAGGTTGACTGTCCGTCTTTAGAAGACTGTCTTCAGGAGACGTCCTGAAGACGGACAACCTGTCCGAAACGTCGAGTCTCTCTACTATTCATCATCTCTATATCAGCTCTACTACTCAAGCTGTTCTTTTACTTACTTTAAATACTTTTCTTATTTTCCGTTATTTGTTGTACCTAATTGTGTATTTTCTTTTCGTTTGATCCTCCCATACATTGTGCTTACTTCCTTGCTTCCGTTTTTTCGTTTAGTTTCTTTCTTTCTTTCTTTCCCTCCTCCCTCCCATTTAGGGTCAACGAACTTAGATCATATTGGGGAATGAACATGGAAATCTTAACCAAAGTTTAAGTTTTTGAAATGTCATCATAACTTAGAAAGTGTATGAACCTCATTCATAAAACATGAGCATAAACTGATCAAGTATTATTGAACATCCTGCCTAAATTTCAAATCACCAAGATCAAAGGTAATCAAGGGAAATGAACTTTGGCCATGTTGGGGGCAGTGGCGTACCCAGGATTTTCCAAAGGGGGGGGGGGCAAATTCGTCCGCCAAAAAATTGACAAGCCCCCCCCCAAAAAGTCTTCAAGTTCAAAAGAGGGAGCCACTTTTGTGGCTCGTCATGGATCAGTTGTGACTCGTCGTGGGGGGGGGGGGGGCAGGGGACCGTCCCTTGCATGAGTTGTGACTCTTCAGGGGGGCAGTATGCCCCCCTAGGTACGCTAGTGGTTGAAGGTATTTGTTGATTTCCATCATAACTCTGAGAGTATATGAATCTAGTTAATGAAACTTGGACATAAGAGTAATCATGTATCAGTGAATATCCTCCATGAGTTTCAGGTCACATGACCAAGGTCAATGAACTTTCGCTATGTTTGGGGTATTTGTTGAATTGCCATCATAACTTTGAAAGTTTATGGATCTAGTTCATGAAATGTGGACATAAGTATCACTGTCGGTCTTGCACAAGTCTTCGCTCATACGATCAAGGTCAGACGTCATTTAGTTCAATGAACATAGTATTATGTATTGTGTTTTTTGTGAATTATTATTTTATAATCGCTTTCAAAGTCAGCACTGCTGCTATATTGAGTCGCGTAATGCAGGCGAGACTGCCAAAGGTGCTCCACTTGCTTTGTTTGTGTTTGTGTGTGTGGAGGGGGGGGGGGGGGTGGTAGCCAGTGGCCTATGATTTAATTCATCCTAGTCTAACCCCGTCAGGGAAATAAATCGTGCTTGAACCCTGGAAAGACCTTTTTAAAACCCTCCGCAATAGAAACATATTTCCTTTTTAAAGCTAAATTATTTGAGTACAATCAAACGAGCATAAAGATGGAAATTCTATCAAGATCCGTTGTAGAAATTAATCATATCATAACAATTCAAAGTTTCGTTTAGAGTCACAAAAGTAACGGTAGAAAAGCTATGCACAAATGAAGACGGTTTGCAATTAAAGGAAACCGATTTCTCCTATATCGTAAAACTTGCCTTGAAGCCTTGAACATTCAGAAACTACTTCACTGTGATTCAATCCTGTCAATCATGTCAGAGCAATAATAAAAAAATTCTTTTAATGGAATACAACATAAATAGTGCTTCGTTTGACACCCATAGCTTTTCACCTAAGTCAAATATTTTGAAAAATAATTCAAAACATTTAAATTTCATATCCTGTTTGTATCGCATCTAATTTTTTCAAATGAATTTCTAATGTTTTTTTATCAATGTGCACTTCATCACCTCCCCTTCTCGTATGATTTCTCGTTATGTCATCTTTTTATACAAATGAGCCCTCAGTTGCACGACTTTGCCTGTGTTTGTTAGATGAAATCGAAATAGATTGAATAATAGTTACACAATAACGGGAGAAAATAGCATAAAGTGGAAATTATACGATAAATGATTAAAAGTAATAATCTCTTATTCATCTTCAGGTTAGCTTTGTTGATATTTTGTATTTTGGCAACGTCATCACTTTCAACTAATCCCCATTCATACCTTGCTCATTTAACGTAATAACAAACCTTAAAAATGAAATAATTATTAAATAATTTGGGGGCTTCTCTGGAAATATAAGATGATCTTGTTGTAAACTATCAGGACTCTAAGGACATGTTGGAGAACACTTTGAAATAGGCGCCACCTTTAAATTAAAGTAAATGAAACCCAACCCACTTGTTTTACTTGCTCTTGAATAAGTTGGGGAAGCTATACCGGAAGTTCACGGTCACATTAACAGGAAGTGAAAGTATATATATGACTAAGCTAAAGAAACGATTTCGAAATTATTGGTATGTTGCAATACATTTCCAAAATAATTTCGCCATCTATGATTTATTTATTTCACAGAACCCTTGAGATTATATTATATATTGCGGACCAACTCTCTCCATGTCATTGTGTTCAATCCTGGGAAATCAGACGTACCATCCAGCAACGCCAACCAACCGCAGATAAAGAAGTTTCGTCTGTTACTGAGACAGGACGAAAGTATGATTTTATATTGCCGCTAGAGCATGATTGTAGATGGGAAACTTGGTAATCTTTGGCTTTAGTGCTCTACGAAACACAATCAGGATGCCGTTTGGGTGGATACAAAGGTTGCGGGATAGGATCAGTCCCCGATCTGGAGAATCGACACCTTCAACAACGCAGGACATCATGGAAGGCGTTCCTGATAATCTCCAGGAACACTTCAACGTGATCGTCAATGCTGTCAACCACGTTGAGAACTCTGCAGACATCCTCAGTAGTACCTGTCTCAGTGGCATGGTCTTGGTCAAAGAGACGTCTGGAAACTCTGCTCTTGATCAGGAGAGGCTCGGTGACCTGATGGCAGAACGAACGAATTTCTCCCGTATGTTTGTATCGAGTTGGAAAAAGAAGAAACTGTTGCAGATGTTCATTGATGCTTCAGACACTGATACATTGGTCAAGGAGGCGCAGCGGTCATTTGACTTCTACCGGGCTCTGGCAGGAATCTCCTGGAACTACACCGACGAGTCAGATGCAATTTGCCTGAAGCTCGATGAAGAAGGTGGACTGGCAGTACTGGTTGATTGGATGCTGTCCTTTCAGAGCACCAACTTGAATAAATGGGCCACAGAGATAATCTTCAACGTGCTGAACATCCTGCACAACTGCTGTAGGAGGATTGCCGACATTCGAAGGAGCTATCGACGGATCGTCCCTGCGTTGGAGAGGTTGTCCACTTCAGAAGACCTGATCGTCCAAGCGTGCGCTTTCATGACTCTCTCCTACATGGTCGACAAAGAGGAAGCCGACAAGCTCACCACCAATGCTGCCTGCGTGGACAACCTGCTGTCCCTACTCAAGAAGTCTCTGGAAAACGTCGAGCACAAGATCCGGATCACCAGGGAAACCGGTACAGACGCCTTCAGAAGAGGTTTTACTCTGTCTTCCATTGAGCTCGTTCAGGGTATCGAGCAACTCGCAATCAATGACGAGAACAAACGCCTTATCGCCGAGACGGATGGCATCGCAATCCTATCTAGGATGCTGGAAATGGATTGTACATCTCAAGAGAAAAGGCATGCGGCCGAAGGTATCTGGCAGCTTGCGTTTAGGCAGGAGAACAAGGATAGGTTACGAGAAGAGCACGACGTACTCAAAGGTATGATTGAACAGATAAAATCAATAAAAACACGGTTTAAATTTCAATAGATAACAACAATAAGAACGATAATAATGATAATTATGAACAATAATAATAATTAAAGAGTAATTATACCGCGCAAGTACTATAATCATAAATTCTGCAGAGCATAACAAAATGAATGATACATACCATGGAGTATTACCGAAAGATAAGTCTTAAGATGTGTTTTAAAAATACTGTGGGTGATTCCCTTACAGAGCGTATGAATATGTTTCATAATTTGGGAGTCGCATATGCAAATGCTCTCTCACAAAGGGTAGGTTTTGACTTTCCAGAAGGATATTTCACCAAGAAATTCTCCTATGATACAATAATCTAGAGATAGGAGACGACGTCGAAGACCAAGAATAGAAGGAAAACAGATTTTGAAGAAGTACGGAGAAGAATACCTAATGTATAAATTTTCCATGATTGTTTTCTAGTTGAAGATTCTTATTGAATTATAGCCAGATTCCATAAAATGATCTACATTTTTGTACATCCAACCCCCATTTTCCTCAAGTCTTACTTCACTTTATAAACTGACCAAGACATGGTCCTTTGAGAACATTACAGATCGTCAAAAGAACAAGAAATCAGAGAAAGAATACTCCAAGAAGGTCCCTCACATTGGGGCCGGACATACATATTTAATGGAATTGCCATTATGGTTTTAGCTATGGTCATCTGTAAACTGCTGTTAGTCTACCATGGTATAATTAGGCACTTCTTATCAGGACGGTCAAAGAAGAATAGATTTGCTCATAACAATCAGATTTCCCTCAGTGAGAAAAAATGGCATGCATCGTCCCATCCTAATCTATCCGACTTGATAAAGTTGTAGACCTTTAATGAAAATTTTCCAGATCATTTATCAAGTGACACGACGAGACGTACTCTATAAAATGAATTATTTACACAAATTTTGAATTATATTGATGATTAAATTAGAAGTTTAATACTAGAGATCACATTAAGTAGTTCACCTGCGTCATCATTTGAATAATTTAAAAACACCCGCAGCATTAGTAATGCCTTAAAAACACGAAATAAAACAAACAAAATACCTTTTTTCATGTTTAATCTTTCATTTTAGAATTGATAAACCTGTCGTGTGGACCTGACCCTGCCCTCAATCGAGCGTGCAAGGGAGCGCTATTCGAAATCTACAGCTCCAAACTTCCCGAAGAGGTGACCACACCTAAGACAAGTACAGCCTCACAGACGCCCTCTACGACGACTGAAAAACCATCGCAGCATATCATGATAAGCTACAGATGGGAACAGCCTTCAAAGTCTGTCATGAGCGAGATCAAGAACCAGCTGAAAAGCAAGGGTTATAATGTGTGGATGGATGAAGATAAAATGAGTAAGTATAACCCACCCCTAGAATCTTGAGCCCTGAACAAGATTTCTTTCCAAAAGTGTAGATGCTGTCCTAAACCACATAACACAAAGGCTAGCAATGAACGCTAAAATAAAATTGCTTATCAAGATCATCCTTGCATGCGCATTTTGCTCAGCAGACTAATTAGGAACCAATCAAATTATCGATCAATCGCTTATCTTGTGTTGAGTTGACCAGGCTATGACTTTCCTGTTTCACGTGAAGCCGGTGCTTCAGGTGATATGGGTATCATGTGGTCGTATTCTTTTGTGAACTGTATACAATGTGCTAAATGTTAAGCTTGGCAGATGAAAAAAGGCCAACAGAGACCAAATCCACTTATGCAAAATAATGATATAGTTGCAAATCAGAATCCATAATGGTGGAATTCATATTTAAAACCATGATTGACAGAAAGAACTCTGTGACAGAAACTAAATATTTGCGTTTTAATAAATTATCATATTATTTGAAATTTCAGGTGCACCAATTGAAAATAATGATGATAATGATTATCCATCCAATGCGAAGGATGGACCGTAATGACTTCATTCCATATGTCGGAATTCATCTTGAACTTAATGCCTGTCGTAAAGGGTAGAGCGATTAGATAATCCCAACAAACCACAAAGACGCAATCAAGCTAGAGAAAATCAATAATTATCAAAAAGCTTAATAACAAAATTACTTTGATATCGGCAGTTTATTTCCTCTTTACCATGGCACCCCATATTGCAATTGATTTTTCAAAATATTCTTACTGTTTGAGATTTTGCTTTATTTCGATATATGATGATTAAAAGTATGTATATACATTTCTTACAATACTTAAGGTGGCGACATAATTGAGAAGATGGCAAATGCCGTTGAGAACTCCTACCTAATCCTTGCTTGCATCACCGAGGGCTACCAAGAAAGCAAGAATTGCAGAACAGGTTCGTATCGATGGTAGTTCTCATGCTGCCGATTGAAAATCTTTGAACCTTTATCAGACTAAAAATATGTAAGAATCGTAATCCCTGAATTATTTGGGTTGTAAGGAGTAAAATAATAATTCTGTCATAAAGCTAAGAATTAAAAGAAGTAGAAAGGAATTGACAACTTCGTGAAAAAGTGGCTATTGGCAATCTCTTGAAAGCATTAAGTAGCAGTCTGAAAGAATGAGATCTGATGTTTGCTGCGCTTAGAGCGAATTTTATTCCAGGTTAGGAACATAAAGAGTTTGAAGACTTTAGGGGATCAGTCCGGCCATCTGTTTAGAGGGCCATTGTCTTCTTCATGTAATCGCGTTGGATGTCTGCTTGTCTGGTTTGGGGTTATTCCTGCCTTTCAGTATGCATAGGAAGGTTACTTGCTATTCGCGTCCGCTGCCGGCAATCTATTGTCTTCTCTTTGGCTGAGAATGACTTTGGCGGAATGATTTTGTTTCTCAACTTCTCGTTACTTTCCCTAATACTTCTTATCTTTGCCTTGCTTTAAATCCACAGAAGCTACCTATGCCTACGACTGCAACAAGCGCATTGTCCCTGTCAAGGTGAACGAACTTTTCAAGGCGAGAGGCTGGCTGGGAGGTATAACTGCCGGGAAGATCTACTACCCTGTCCGTGCTGTAGACGAGGTGCCCGAACAGCTTCCCAGAATCATTGAGCTCGAGATCGAGGAGGAGCTGCAGAAGAATCCAGATGCCCAAGCAGGTGAGGGCGCCTTAGCTCATTCATAATTCAGTTTAGGGATGTCGCTTTTTGCAGGCTCAAACCCTGCTTGAAGCTGGGATTAAAAGTGAGTCTTTACACATAAAAAAATTGTTTTAAAGTCATTGTATGCTGCCCATCTATTCCAGACCCCTAAAACTCGAGTAAAATGAGTTTATTAATAGTTAGTTTGCACAGCAGACTAAATATCGTAAGTCTTGTTTTCATAATAAATTGAACATAGTATGTCATCATATTCATTATCCTCATCATCATCATCATCATCATCACTGTCATCATCATCATCATCATCACCATCATCATCATCATCATCATCATCACCACCATCATCATCATCATCATCATCACCATCATCATCATCATTATCGTCACCATAATCATAATTTTGAATATCAACATTGTCATTAGTATGGTAATTGTTATCTTCCTTGAGAGCGGTGTTGGCTCAGTCGGTAACGCGTCTGCCCGTCGAACCAAAGATCGTGGGTTCGAGTCCACCCCGGGCGGATGACTGAAGCCAGTGCGTTGTGTGTAAACGTCTCTCCCATGTTTCATAGATGCAGGCTATGTTACAATGGAAAACACTCCGTCCCTCGGATAGGACGTTAAATGGAGGCCCCGTGTAGAAGAGAGTCACCACCTTTGCACGTTAAGAACCCACTGCACTATTCGTATAAGAGTAGGGAGAAACCCCGGTGTAGTGGTCCACCTGCATTCCCCCAATCAGTTATATCGGGAGGAGAGACCTGCGGGTCATAGTGATTCAGTTCGCTTTTCGCCTCCCAGGCACAGGTGACGCCAAACAAATAATAATAATAATAAAAGCGTTGATACATCCGTTTTCCCTGATACCGAGTTCAAGATATAGAACTTCTTTATATATTCTAAACTTTTACTCACCATGATTACGCATGATAATGGAATTATTCATTAATATATTCAATTCGGGGGGGGGGGGGGTCCTTTGCACGTCAACGTCAAGTGTAAACAGAATTATGTCATAACATATAAATATGGATAAACAAATCAAAGTTATCTAAACAATTTTTTAACAGATTGGGTGGATTGAGTTTTATCAGTACTTTTTTTATACTTGATCTTGACCAAGCAGACACTAGGTAAAACGGCGAATATAATCCACCAATTTGTTATGGAATTTTATTTAAACAAAACCCAAGTAAACCAAACCACAGAAACACGAGTAGCATGTGCCAGACGGTTCATATCTGGGCTTACTTTAACCAGAACATCACTCTGTAGGCTTACATTACTATGAACTACTATTCCTTCAAAACTTTCCTTCGATGACAACATTCGATCTTTTGTCAGGTGCACGAATCAGCGGCCAAGTTGAAACGGAACCGGAAGTCGATAGCTGGGATGCACCAAAAGTCCGCCAGTGGCTCACATCCAACGGCGTCAGCTCAACAAACGAGAGTCTGCAGAACCTTACAGGGTTGCAATTGCTGCAGTTGAAGAAGCAGCTCTCAACGGCTCCAGATACTTTCTACCAATCAATGAAAGAAGATCTGAAGGTCCCCTATATGGAGGTACTGTCGCTGGCCGCGGCTCTGGAGAAGCTGTGAAAGGAATAACCTTGTGATCAAAACCTCATGTATTGTGAATCCATGGGCCCGTAATCCCAAGTCTGGTTTAACCTATGCCATGGTCTCTAATTGAGTTAAAATAAAGGGAATTGAAAAATATATATAACAAAATAATGTTTATATGTTCCTAATGTTTTATTAGGCCCTTTTCTTGTTAGTTAATGGTAAAGGAGATCATTTGTGCTATTATTCACAGACAGCTGTGGATGATATGAGTGACAAATGTGTTGATTAATCGAATCTCTGCTGTTGAAGTTACGTCAGTGTCGCACTTAAACCCGAGTTCAGAGCACGGGCAATTGAGTTTATCGCGATAGATATGTGTATATACAAAATGTACTATCAAGCAATAATTTTTAACATTCATACGTCATTATTTCAAGGATTGTAAAGACAGTCGAGAAAGAACGGTAAGGTGCCTTAAACTGGTGTTTCTCTTTCTGACCAGAGTTTTGAAAAACATTCCGTTTTAGCGGGTAGTTTATAGGATTAGCTTTTCGAACTCGCTATTAGCTCCAATGCTTTAGGTTAATCAACCAAATATTACCAACGGCTTTAGGTAATCTCTTGTGGGCCTGGTTTTAAAGAATGTAGTAAGGACGGAAATGCATCGACATTTGGTTCACACATAGATGACCAGGGGCCCGTCGTCTTACAAAGAGTTGTGATTGATCCGATCAATCGCAATTATGGAAAGCCAGCAAAGTCAACTTATAAAATGCATGCTTGTTGATTTTTTTTCTACAGATGATTGTACATTCAAAAATTCATTCCTTTCTTGACAATTTGGTGTACTCTCATTTATTTAAAGAGGACGCTTTGCAAATTTCATGTAGACAAAATTATGACACTGATGGATTTTCATAGAGTTACGATTGATCGAAACAATCGTATCTCTTTGTAAGACGGGGCCCAGATCAGTCATTACTCCTGTGTTAGATTTATAGTGTTAGCTTCAACACTCATGGGTGTTATTACAACACCTTCGGTGTTACATTAAAGGGGAAGTTCACCCTGACAGACAAAGTTTTCAATTATTGGTGAAGGCTTGAGGCAAATCCATCGAAGAATTGTAAAGTTATTGGAATTTTATTTTTTGATTTGTGTGCAGTTTTCCCACATATTGTGTGGCACAAAATAAAAAGAAATTTCACTCACTCATACTTACCCCTTCAAGATCCTTACATTCCTCCTTTTCCAATTCTCTCGTTGCCCCCAAAGTTTGCAAAACCTGGGGTGAAAGATCATTTGTTTACTCGTCCTCTAAACTATGGAATAGCCTCCCTAAAACAATGCTTGACTTCTGAAGCTTTCAAAAATTACCTCAAAACATTTCTGTTCAATTCTTCTTAATTTCTCTTATAATTTCCTTAACAGCGCCTTGAGCACTCTACAGAGTGAATTTGCGCGATATAAGTCTAATTATTATTATAAAACATTGGGAAAAATGATTGTAAATCGACAGACCAGTTCACATCCGTTTCTGAAAAAAATAGTCATCCCAAAAAAGAATTAATTTCCCATTGTTTTCTTAATCTTGGATGGATTTTCCACAAACCTTCACCAATAATCATTAGGCCTATACTTGATTATTATAGTGCTTAACATTCATTTGCTTATTTACTTACTTTAACCTATGGATTTACAGTATAATTACAATTGCTTTTATGGCAGCTGTTACGCGCTCATTCGTTTCAGGAAATAAATTCCTGACAGGTATCCATTTACCTGACCTTGGTCGAGTGTAGCACAATGTTGGTAAATTTTTTAGTATATTTAATATTTCTTATCATTTTTCTGCTATTTTTACAACAAATTTTCGCCAGAAAGAACTCCCCCCTTGGTATTATATTAAAACTTAAATTTGAGCTTTCACAATAAATTTTACATTGTAGTCAATGCAATCAATCGTAAAAGTGGTCTACAATGGTTGTTAGGGTTTGTCTACATTTTTTTCATGAAATCATGGGGTTCTCAGCCTGTTTGTCAGGGTGAACTTCCCCTTTAAAGTAACAACCGAAGGTGTTGTAATAACACCTGTGAGTGTTGAAATCCAAGTTCATTTAAAAATCCAATAAGTTCATTTAAAGACATATAAAACATTACTTTAGCTAGAGAATAATTCGTTATGTTTCATTTCGTATCTCCGGATTTTTATTTTTCTCGAAAAAATTGATATTTGACCTATGTATTATTGTGTTTGATGGACATTGTTATCACGAGCTCCATAATTGACCTTAATTTGTTCTTGATAGTAATTACAAAATGATTAAATTTCAATACTTGTGTTTGTATATGTATCATTAATATGAATGAAGATATCCAAGAGCATTCCAATTTACGATCTGTTTATCGATCTCACTGAAATATATTTCAATAAAGTTCTTATTTGCAACAAAATTATGTTTTTCTTCTTGTTAGCAGTTTTATACAGTAAAACAAAATAGCACGTTGTTTCAGCCTGTCACTCTAACAAGTTGTTTAAACTTTTTTGTAATTGTTTAAATTCTTTAAACATTTTTTTTTAATGTTTAAACAGTAGTTGTTCGAGTGACGGGCGTAAACAACGTGCTATTTTGTTTTACTGTGTATATAGCAAGAATGGGAAATGTGAATTTAAAATGACGGAGTGATAGAGAGGTAAAGATATACAGAGAGAGACAGACAAAATGAGATAGATTTAGATTTAGAGAGAGAGAGAAAGAGATGCAGAGAGAGAGAAAGAGAGACAGAATGATATAGATTTAGAGGGAGAGACAGAGAAAGAAAGAAGGGGGTGCGACCCTTCAGTTTACATGCACTTTATTTGACCCCCGCCTCCCACTAAAATGACTGGTAGGCATAAAACGAGAGATAAATGCCCAACAGTAAAAAAAAAAAAAAACGCTATGAAATAACAGAGCATATTTAAGTGCGTTTTAAATAAATTTGTATGAATTCATTGCCTGAATTGGACGTTTTAATCACAAAACACTGAATGTTTAAAATTTGGGTTGGCTAAAATACATTTTTGCTCAAAAGTTAGTGAGCCCCACAACGAAATGAACTCATTTATTATGCAGAGTGTTGAATGCAGACAACAACACTGCTAACAAACTTAAAGGAACGTAATATGTATCACCTGACTTCAGGGGAATGAAACCTTTGGAACAAGTAGGCTTTTATTAAAACAGAAGAATCAAAGAATCAGAACGAAGAAAGTTTTAGAAAAATCAGGCAAATAATGAGAAAGTTTTGAGCATTTGAATATTGCAATCACTAGTGCTATGGAGATCCCCCCATTGGCAATGCGACAGGGATGTGTAATGTCACATGTGAACAATTTTCCCTTTGATGGACTGTAAAATACCCCCAAAATGTCTCTTTTCGCTTTTTCTTATGGTGATACAAACTCTTTATCCATGATGTATTTAAAAAAATCTTTATTACATGCCCTCCAAAAGAAAGAATACATGATCTAACGATAGATGTGATAAAAGAGGCAGTTTGAGTGAAAGATATATTAAAGTACATGTAATGAGGACATTGAGGAGAGTTGTTCACAAGTGACATCACACATGTTTTTCGCATTGCCAATGTGAGGATCTCCACAGCATTAGTGATCGCAATATTCAAATGCTCATAACTTGCTTCTTTGATTTTCCTGTTTTCACACAATCTTTCTTGTTCCAAATGTTTCATTCTCCTTTAAATCTCTAAAATATAGCAAAACGTGAACACTTGATATCTATTCACTTTCTGGTGAGGTCCACAAAACGAACACGACGACATGTACCCGGCTACGATGATGGATTGCATTGGGTAAAAGAGCAACTATAACGTATAAACTACCCCAAACCCCCTAAACAACAACAACATAATTTATAATAAACGATGAAAATGACTATGGCTGTGATGGTGGTCATTATGGTAATGACAAAGAATAGATTTACAAAATAAATGTTGATAACCATTCAAGAGGATACAACTGCTTTTATCGTTGAAATTTTGCTGATACTACTACACCTATCATGCCTATGCATTAATCGTATTACAGGCATGATACATATGTAAACACGTAGTAATGAACTTCATCAACGCAAACGCGAGATTTATCCAGTATGTCCAGAAACCGAAAGGCGCTGGCCAACGTCATACCGCATTTCGTTGCCAAGTGATACATATAAACCAGCGAGCGTTCCTATTGTCGGTGCATAGACGAATGCGTTTGGAGAAGAGAGATTTCGCCAATTTGCGAAGGCTCATCATCAATGCAGCATATATACTGTACATAAGGGAATGGGTCTAAACAGCGAGGAATGCAATATATTTTGCTGCTAGTCTGAACCCGTTCCATATAGGATATATAATTGTATGTATATTATACACATTTTCTTCTACTTTTAATAATGTATTTTGTCTAGACGTCTGTCACGTTGTTGCTTTTATTTCAATTTTGACGTACTCATTCATTGTACGGAAATTGATAAACAGCATCATTGGTTATCGAGATTTGGAGAAGGCCAAAGCTATGGAAGCTTAAAGGTCAAGTCCACCTCAGAAAAATGTTGATTTGAATCAATAGAAAAAAAATCAGACAAGCACAATGCTGAAAATTCCATCAAAATTGGATGTAAAATAAGAAAGTTATGACATTTCAAAGTTTCGCTTATTTTCAACAAAATAGTTATATGAACGAGCCAGTTACATCCAAATGAGAGATTCGATGATGTCGCTCACTCACTATTTCTTTAGTTTTTTATAGTTTGAATTATACAATATTTCAATTTTTACGAATTCGACGATTAGGACCTCCTTGCCTGAAGCACAAAATGTTAAAATAATGGAATTCCACGTGTTCAGGGAGGAATGAAACTTCATTTCACATGACAATGATGAGAAAATAAAAATATTTCATATTTCATATAATAAAATACAAAAGAAATAGTGATTGATTGATGTCATCAACTCTCTCATTTGGATGTAACTGGCTCGTTCATATAACTATTTTGTTGAAAATAAGCGAAACTTTAAAATGCCATAACTTTCTTATTTTACATCCGATTTTGATGAAATTTTCAGTGTTATACTTGTTGAATTTTTCCCTTTTTTATTCAAATCAGGTTTTTGTTGGGGTGGACTTGTCCTTTAAAGTGCCAACCAGATGTTCATATAATCATCTTGTCATGTCTACATCTCTTTGGAAGAAAACTATATGACGAGATTTCGGATCTCTTCATGTCTTCATCCCGTGTGAGAGATGATCAGATGACAAAATCTTGCATCTCGTCATGCCTATATCTTATAAAAGAGATGATCAGATGACAAGCTCTTGAATCTCGTCAGCGAGCAAGAAGCGCGAACAGAAATTTTAAATATATAAGCTCTGGCCTGATCTAAAGGGGACATTTTAAGAACTTTTTGCAGTTAGCCATGAAGACGATGCGTGTTTCAACCAGTGGGGGGGGGGGAGGGCAAAGCCAAAAAGGGGCCAATAGGGGCAATTTGGTGCAAACGGATATTTTCACCATAAGATTATCATCTGTGTAAAGAGGTTGTGTGTTTTGTAGTAATTAAATTGAGCAAAATTTTTAAGTGATCACTGATTGATAAGTTATATATTTACGTTTCATTTCTGCGAGCGTAGCGAGCAAGCGGTTTGGGGGAAATATCAAATCTGAAGATGTAAAATTCGCCTTTTTGGTCAATTACTGTTATTAAAGGGCATCCTTGTGAGATGTTGCGAGCGAATAACGTGCTCAAACTTTTGGAAATTTCATGTAGGCCTAGAATGATAATATTGATATAGATATTATTTACCCAGGGAAGCCACTTCAGTTCTGAAAAGTGTTCTCCCAGGTATTATTTTTTTTACAAGAATGCTTAGAATGTCCAGTTTTCAGGTTGGAAAATCGGAAAAATTTGGCTCACGTTTCTCGCTCGCATCAAGTATTGTTTATTGAGGAACTCATTCTATTCCTGGTTACAAAATAAAGTATGTCCAGTTTTCAGGTTGGAATATCACAAATTTTAAGCTTACGGTTCGCGCTCTCATTATTTAGATATATATATTCTTTTCTTGAGTCACTAAATGCAGTCCTTAAAATATTACTTTCTGAAGCCTGTTGCATAAAACTTTTTACCTGAGAAAACTCTGGTAAAAACTGAAAACTAAGGTTAGTCTGATTTTTCGCCAGTGACTTTGGCACAGGGCAAAAACTCCGGTAAAAACAACCTAAGTTTTCTCAGGTAAAAAGTTTTATGCAAAGGGCCCCAGGTCAGTAAATAAACAAATTACAGCTCGCCCTCGCATTGATTCCTTAGAAAGATATACATCTTTCTCACGATTACAAAAAATGCTCTTAATGCTCAGTTCACGTCTTGTTACATGAAATGTCTACTAGTTTGAGCTTGCGATTCGCGCTTTCAACATCTCACAAGGATCATTATTAGTATTTTTTTTAATTGTTATTACCAGCAGAAGCTGTTAATAAAAATGACATCCCCTCCAATACAAATCCTATTATCTAGAGGTTACTCGCACGCGACAAACACACTTGATCCCCTGCATCTTTAAACCATTTGCTTAGGCAGCAATTGCTCAGATAAAATTGATATTAGCCTATGCTTGATCAGGGCGCCTATATTCTTAATGAAATACATGCTTTTGGCCACAACACACGCATGTATCATCGAACGTTATTACTATCATTGCATAATATCGTGTAATCTTGTAATGACAGCATCGTTTTTGTTACCAAAATGAATTATTTTCATTTTCGGAAATACGAACCTTATTTAATTTTCGGATTAACGAACCTTATTTCGTTTTCGGATTGAAGAACCTTCGGAATTACGAACCTCATTTCGTTTTCGGATTAACGAACCTTCGGAATTACGAACCTTATTTCGTTTTCGGATTAACGAACCTTCGGAATTACGAACCTTATTTCGTTTTCGGATTAACGAACCTTCGGAATTACGAACCTTATTTCGTTTTCGGATTGACGAACCTTCGGAAATACGAACCTTCGGAATTACGAAGCTTCGGAATTACGAATGTATGCGAAGAAAACAACTATAAAGTGATTGGTTAACATTGGTTTGACTTTTTAAAAATCTGAGCTAGAAGGTCACACTTGTCACCTGTGTCTGTCATATGTTACACAAATGAAGCCCAGAAAAAATTGCGTTCGAAAATAAATATTTAGTGCTTCAAAATTTGATATATAAAGTGACCGGAAACACCATCTTAATTTCATCCCATACACTTATGTGTAGTATTCAGGCGTCTATAAGACACCTATTACAAAATCGGGATTTGCCTTGTAGTTTTAGCTTTTCATTCTCAATAATGGATGTTTTCAGGGTTTATTAGTTCTAATATATGCACTTGTACACACGTTTCATCTTGGTTTGAGAATTTTTTTAAATCGGCTGCTCACAAAGTTAACCGATACCTTTAAGCGAATAACTCACCCGACATTCTTTTTATCCCCTGAATGAATAATGATGACTTGCATCCTTTTTTTCTTACGACTTGATAGGTTTCGTGACGTATGCTACAGATGGGTTCTTCTGCAAGTACTAGAAGGATCCCACCAGTGCAAAAGATCGCAGAACCTCCATCTGTCGAAAACTCAGACGCTAGCCGAGAAGTAGGAGGCCACGATGAATCGGACAGTGGTCCAGTGGCACCGGAAGGAATAATTGAGCCATCCAACCCGGCAGCTCCTGCTGACACCCTGGCTGATATTTCAGACGTTCTGCTTGTTGACTCTGCAGCTGCAAAGGCAAAACGAATCCAGGAGTTTAGTGAGGAGATCAAACAATGTCTTATCCCTGTAAAGGAAGGTATCCAGCACATCCAGGAATGTGACAATTTCCCATGTGTCTCGTGCAACGGGCACATGAGGGCTATCAACAAAGTTTCTGGGAACAAGAACATTGACCGCAACGCTGCCGCGGATGGGTTGGCCATTGACACGGACTACTGCAAAATGTTTAGCTATAGATGGTCAAAGGGGAAATTGTTACAACAGATCGAGGATGCTGATGCTGAAGAATTGACGCCTGAAAAGAAAAGGATATTTACGTTTTATATTGAACTGTTAGGTTCCAGTTGGAACTTCACCGATAAGTCCGAGTACTTCTGTCTGCAAATGGAAGAGGACGGGTGCCTGTCGTTGATATCAGACTGGTTTTTACATCTGATCGAGGGTTCAAACTCCAGAAATAAATGGGTTGATGATCTAGTCTTCGATGCAATGAACGTACTTGACAATTCATGCATGAGAGTGCGCGCGTTGGCTCCGAAGCACCACCGAGTCGTACCTGCTCTTCAGAAGTTTAGCGAGTCAACAGGAAGACTCACCCAGACAATTGCGTTTATGACGTTGGCTAAGCTGGTGAAGAAAGAAGAAGCCGACAAGCTATCCACCAATACCAAATGCATATTTTTTCTAATGTCTCTTCTCAGGAAATGCCTCTCAACTAGAGACCACAAGGCCTCAATTAACAGACAAACAGCTAAGAAGAACACTGTCACCATGGTAAGTCTAGATGCAGAAGAGCTTGTGAAATCCGTAGAAGATCTAGCCATTAATGATATCAACAAAAAGCTCATTGCTACAGAAGGTGGGATCCCACTCCTTGCGGAACTGCTCAAACCAAATTGTTCCACCGAAGAGAAGATCTCTGCCGCGAATACCATCTGGAGACTGGCATTCCTCAAGGAAAATAAAGAAAAACTCCGCAAATTCAAGGGTATCATATACAGTGAGTACCTTTCAAATATTATGAACTGTCACACTAACATTGAAACCTATTATGATAAAATAATCGGCAAAGACGTCTTGTATATACGCAGAATGAACAAGTAAAATCAAACAACATAAGTAGCCGGCCTAGCGATCCATTGGGAATTAGACCTTACATCTATATTGAATAAACCAGGAAACCATGAGTAATAACTAACCAATTTGGTGTATCCCGTTTATTTAGAATAATTCAAATGCAAGAGTGTCAACTCAAAGATTGTTCAGTTACAAAATTAGAAACCTATGCACAGAGTGCTAGTTTCCTTATTGGTAATGGTTAAATAATACGAATTTAATAACTTTTCTAGATCTGACCGAGTATTCCCAAAGTGAGCACGAAAAACTCCGTACAGCCTGCATGGGAGCTCTCTTCGAGATCTACGAATCCAGACTTCCTGAAAACCTGAAGAGCAAGAAAACCGACGATGGGTCACCGCAGAGGGCGCCATCCGACACTGCAAAGTCAACTGGACACATCATGCTCAGCTACAAATGGGAACACCCGTCCAAACCTGTGATGCGTGAGTTCAAGAAGGAGCTTCGGAAAAGAGGATACGCTGTGTGGATGGATGAGGACCATATGAGTAAGTCCAGGGAACCTTAACACAAAGATTAGCAACTATACGCCTAATTTCCACAATCAAAATTACATTCAGGTCAATGAAATCAACCGTAAAAAATACACCATGATTGATAAGCTTTATGTTACGGGCCCCAGATCAATCTTAAAATCCATTATGATATCGCTGCATTAACTGTGGTAAAATCCCGGGGGGGGGGGGCACTCAGTATATAATGCAAAGTGGGTATGTGCCGCGGAGGGGAACCCCATTTTTACACCCAAATTTCCGTTCCAAGGTATAGCATTGTTGTCTTATTGAGAAAAAAAACAAAGAAAGTCGCTCCAAGGCATAGCATTTTGTTCTTATCGAGAGAAAAGAAGAAAGAAATCCGCTCCAAAGCTTCGCATATTTTTCATTACGCCGTTCCGGTCGCATTGATCTGCTGCAATTTTGGTAAAAAGCGGCCGCCGAGCGCTGTCCGACCATCGTCTCTGCGCGAGAGCACCCGGCGAAGGCCGCGCTAGCTGCATAATGCACGCATCCCCGTTCCATAGGGGTGCATACGCACGCACTCACACTCTGGCGATCCGTTCCAAGGACCCCCGTTTTCACAAAATTGTAGTTCAGAAGCCCGTTCCGAGGACCCTCCTTTTTACAATAAGCCCGTTCCAAGGCCCCCGTTTTTTTTGTCTCGCCCGCGGCACACCCCTAACGCTTTATTGATCGAGTGCCCCCCGGGGGTAAGATAAGAAGAACTTTTGGATGTACGTGTAAGGAATTATGCCACCCCAGGCCTTTATTGCCATCCACTCATTTCCTAATTCACCATCCCCATATCCCTTTCCTTCTTTCTCTTCTTTATCATCATCTTTTTTCTTCCCCTAATTCTCTTTCTGTTTTTAGTGGGTGATAAAATTGGAGCGATGGCAGAAGCTGTAGAGAATGCTGAGATGATAATTGCCTGTATTACAAGTGGTTACCAAGATAGTCAAGACTGCAGAACAGGTGAACATTTTCTCCTTTCGCACTCATCATCATCATTACCACCATCATTATCATCATCATTGATTTGATTTGATTTATTGTTTTCTTCTGCATCCATAACATTCGTATAATACATTTTTCATAACATAATAAACGTAATATGTTAGCATTTTCGGCATGAATTATAAATACAGAGTACTAAAAAGATAATTCCAGACGAAAATGATTAACTATATGATATTCACAATTTGCAGGAGAAGAATTGTCATCATAAGCAGATTGCTTGAAAAAAATGACAATCCCAAACATCATCTCAGCCGACATCATATCATCATCCTTTTCATTATCACATGACCATGATCATGACTATCACTATCATCATCACCACCATCTTTATCTTCATCATCATCACCATCGTCATCATCACCACCAGCAACACCATCATCACACCTCCACCATGCTTATCATCATCATCATCATCATCACCCAGGGGCGTCGATCTATTTTTCAGATTGGGGGGAGGGGCGAAATCATGAATCAACGTTCCAAAGGCGCTTGATCACACAAAACAAACAAACTCACCCACAAACACACACACACGATCCTATATACACACACACACACACACCTACAATGTATATACTCATGAGAAAGGGACACATATCTCACCAACAAATTAATGCGAGCTAAAATTTAATATCACATTGACCTAACAACAGCAAAAAGGTACCTGTTTAGGACTGTTTGTAGTAACTCATGACATGCATGAGGAGGATACATATCTCACTACACAGAAAATGCGAGTGCCGAGAGCGAGCTGAAATCTTTTAATATTCTGACCTGAAAGCTTGATTTTCTAAGCATTTTTGGTACCAATAATTAAGATGGGTATCTAAAAGAACAATAGATGCGATCTGAAAAAAAATGACAGTTTAATGGACGTTTTTAATTAAGAACAAGATATATATCCGACAAAAGATTATTGCAAATCGAAGCGAGAGTTCTTTCGAAGTTTAGAATTGACAACGGGACATTTAATTCACCTATTTAATCATGAAAAGTATCGGTTTTGCTACAAAAATGATGCCAGCGCGAAGCACGAGCTGAAAATTTTTATAGTCCAATTTGAAATGTGGACATTTTGAGCACGATTTTAAATAAAAAACGAGTTGTGTATTTCAATCTCGCTTGCTGATTTGTGTGTAACATTACAATATTATTTTATTTTTGCACATGCGGAATTATTGGGGGCAAAACGATATGTTTGCCCCCAATATTTTCATTGGTGGGGCGATCGCCCCCCTGCCCCCCAGGATCGACGCCTCTGTCATCACCATCCTCATCATCATCATCATCCTCATCATTATTGCAATCATCATCAACTATGAATGACAGGTTATTACAAAGACCCACCCTTTTGTCCAGAAACAAACAGACCACATATTCTAGGAATTTAAACAGCAAAGTAAGATAACACTCTATATATTACACTAACATTGTATAGTCTATGCATGGAGCTATTATGCTATGGCGTAGAAATCAGGGGGGGGCAATTATTTCGCGACCTACACCAAAAAGAAGATAAAAATGATAAAAGGAAATAAAAGTAAAGAGAGTAGCATGAACTTGACCACGGAGGATTATTAATTGTTACTGGTGGAGCTCTGACAATGCTCAGCACCCCAGTAACAATAGAATAACTCTACGTGGATAAGTCCCTGGAGAGTCGGGTAAAATATTAGATTATTTTCTGGATATTATGTCAGAATCTGCCCAAAAATTGTATATCTGTAATGAAAGTGCTGAAATTCTTGCGATTTTTGCCCGATATGCCATATCTGGCCTCCTCAGGTCTTTTGGGGTTGACTACGTCACTGGGTCTGTTGAAGTATTCCAAAATGAAAAAGGGATGTCTGCTGTTGACCCCTTTCCAAATGCATTATTAACGTATACGTATTGAAAGTTCCTACTTATTTCAACGACTCTCATTTGATAATTTCAGAAGCATCTTATGCATATGAATGCAAGAAGAAGATTATTCCAGTGAAAGTTAAGGCCGACTTCAAACCTTCTGGCTGGCTAGGGGGTATTACGGCCGGGAAGATATACTACATCGTGCAAAAAGCAGAGTTCGTCTCCGAAGTACTTCCTAGCATCATAGAAAAAGAATTCGCTGTGCAGAAAGAAACAATCCAGAAGGTGAATGCTACGACAGGTATGTGATTCTGAATCTAAGCACCCTATTCCCTACCCCTTCCTAACAAAAACCCATGGGGTACGAGCTATAAGCGAGGGGAAATGCAGAATTTTCAATTTGAAATCAACGATCAGGTCAAAGTTTCTACCAGAATTCTAACCATTTTAAAAATGATCGGGTTTTAACAAATTCGTTATTGAGAAATGCAATAGCCCCCCCTTACCCACCTATTCCACAGCGTTCGCTTATTGACATTGAACCAGGATAAACTAAACACATGTATTATGTATGTTATGGGAGAGTGCTAAAACACACACACGCATACATAACATATAGAAATAAAATCTATTGCATTTTTTTTCACACAATAGTTGAATGTCTATCAATTATTTCTTTCACCTCTGTATCATTGTATTTACGTAATACTAGCGATTTCCCATTGCAAAAGTTTTGAAAAATGCCGAGTTTCATCTTTACGTGTTCTCCAATGTTT
The DNA here is from genome assembly GCF_018143015.1 of Lytechinus variegatus. Taxonomy (NCBI): domain Eukaryota; kingdom Metazoa; phylum Echinodermata; class Echinoidea; order Temnopleuroida; family Toxopneustidae; genus Lytechinus; species Lytechinus variegatus. The sequence goes on along the minus strand of NC_054745.1, from coordinate 4,621,780 downwards.
TCATATGTACAAAGTCGGATACAGCCCCGGGGGGGGGGGGGCACTCGACCCCCCAAAAATGGTGCTGGTGTGCCGCGGGCAAGAGAAAAAACGGGGGCATTGGAGCAGGCTTATTGTAAAAAGGAGGGTCCTCAGGACGGGCAACGGAAAACAAATGTTTGTGAAAACGGGGGTCCTTGGATCGGATTGCCAGTTTAGTATGTATTTAACATGATATGCATCCCTATGATACAGGCATGCGTGTATGATGCAGCTAGCCGGCGGCACAGCCACTGGGTGCGCTCACGCAGAAGCAATGCTCTGACAGTGGTCTGCGGCCGCTTTTCACCAAAATTGCAGCCCTCTATCATGTCTATAGCAGATCAACGCGACCGGAACGGCGCAACGAAAAATATGCGAAGCTTTGGAGCGGATTTCTTCTTCTTTTTCTCAATAAGACAAAACTGCTATGCCTTGGAACGGAAATTTGAGTGTAAAAATGGGGGTCCCCTCCGCGGCACATACCCGCTATGCATTATATACTGAGTGCCCCCGGGATGCAGCTATTCTAATTTTGATTGCATTCCTTTTTCTTGATAGGGTCACAATTGCCGGAACAGGAACCGAATTCACCTCCAACAGAATCCCAAGTACCCGGATGGGATTCAAAGAGAGTCCAGGATTGGCTGGCAGCGAACAACGTCACATCACGTAACAAAGCGCTTAAATCCATCAACGGAACTCAGTTGCTGCAGCTCAAGAAACAGCTTACCACAGTACCACATGCGTTCTACCAGTCCATGAAAGATGATATGAAGGTTCCGTACCTTGACGTTCTTTCCCTCGCAGCTGCACTTGAAAACCTTGAATAGTCAGGTGGTGTTTGCGTAACTGTCGATCACGTGATATCACCAACGGTACCATCAGCGTGCCCAGTACCGGCAACTCAGGAAACAATAATGTTCATTGCCTTGAAGTTCTTTCTCTCGCAACTGCCCTTGAAAGCCTTGATGAGTCACTCAGTACTTGCATCACTGCCATCACGCTATATTTGTAACGGACCTGTTACAACAACTCAAGAAGCAACTTGCCCCAATGCCAAAAAACTTAATCAGTCAAGACCATCAAATGTTTATCACCTTGTTGTCCTTTCTCTGGCAGCTGGACTTGAGACCCTTGACTAGTAGATGGAATATGTTGTAATTATTACATTATGTTTACAGTTGTTATCATGGTTATGATAGATTCCATATGATGGTATTTCAATCATGTATAGTGGTTTGCGCGCTTGCAGTGACAATCCAACTATGAGGTGAAGCTGCAGCTGAATTTGGCAATGCTGGCATCAAAAGTTAATCACTGGAATATAACCTGATTGGTACAAATTTTCAAAACAGCGACACACAGACCCCTCTGTCTCTCTAACACATAAAAACACGGCTGCCTTCACGTGCATCCTGCTCCCTCTCTTTCTGATACGGGTAGATATAGTGTTTAGGAAGCATCTTAAAATAAACAGTACCTTACTTCAGTCCCTACTGTAAACGAAGTCATCAACTGTCCGAAGATTTTCTCTTGTCGGGGAAGTTCCACAATGTTCTATAATGGGACCATTGCTACTCATTCTCTACGCTGGTCTCCTATCTGTGTCATGATAGTGATTACATATTTGAGGCGGGTGTTACATCACTGTATGTTATTATTTTTGAGCATTGCGACATTGTCTTTGGGATGGTATATATATATATATATATATATATATATAAAATGTGTGAAGCTATACATGTACAATTTTTCCAAAGGGTAGATAGCTCTGGGGAACCTTGATTTAAGCTACGTCTACCATTGTTCTCTTCATCCCATTTCTTTACTATATATATATATATATATATATATATATATATATATATATATATATATATATATATATAAATATGTGAAGCTATACATGTACAACAGCTTTGGCAACTCTTTTATTTAAATATTGTAAAGAAATGGATGAAGAGAACAATGGTAGACGTAGCTTAAATCAAGGTTCCCCAGAGCTATCTACCCTTTGGAAAAGTTGGTCATGCCGAAAAAAATGTCTCTGCCGGGAATCGAACTCGGGCCCCCAGCTTTGAACGCCGGTGCCTTAACCACTAGACCACAGAGACGGGCTAGCGGATAGGCCGACCGAGATCCGATTGACCGTCAGAAAGACAGAATTTCGACACTAATATATATATATATATATATATAGATAGATATATTGTAAGAAATGAATGAAGAGAACAATGGTAGGCGTAGCTTAAATCAAGGTTCCCCAGAGCTATCTACCCTTTGGAAAAATTGGTGATGCCGAAAAAATGTCTCTGTCTAGTGGTTAAGGCACCGGCGTTCAAAGCTGGGGGCCCGGGTTCGATTCCCGGCAGAGACATTTTTTCGGCATCACCAATTTTTCCAAAGGGTAGATAGCTCTGGGGAACCTTGATTTAAGCTACGCCTACCATTGTTCTCTTCATCCATTTCTTACAATATTTAAATAAAAAAGAGTTGCCAAAAGCTGTTGTACATGTATAACTTTACACATTTATATAGATATATATATATATAACTTTACTAGTGTTCATCAGGGCCCCGTGGTACAACGAGAACGATTGATCCAATCAATCGCAACTATGGAAAGCCAGCGACATCAACATCTATTATGCATGTTTGTTCAAAATCTTTTCTAACTATGATGTGTATTCATGCATCCATTGTTTTCTTGAAAATCTGTTTTGCTTTCCTTTGTTTACAAAATACATTGTGCAAATTTCCTGTAGAAAATACAAATATGACAATATGACAATATGGATTGGATTAATCGTGACTCTTTGTAAGACGGGGCCCGGATGTGAAGGACTGGGCAAAAAATCCTAAACGAGGTTGAACCTTTTCTCTCTGTGACGTCACCATTTAGGAGAATGTGATCTCACTGCCTTTGCAGTTAATAGGACTGGTATCATATCTTCAAAGTCTTCAATGTACCTTGGATCCACAATAGATACCCTTTCCCGTGAAGCAGATCATCCACGTTAAAAAGTAGTAGTAAAACCGCTGCATATGAACTTAATAAAATGTGAAAGTATTTAGACTGAAATCAAGCCTAGCACCTAGTAAATACAGTAATCATATCTCACAGCGACCACGATACCAGTTAGTGAACATAATAAAAAAAAACCCCAAAAATATTAATTGCAGCTAACGAAACGCTGATACTTTCAATAACGCTTCAGCTTGTCTCGCCTCATGCACGACAAATCTATTTGCAGTTCTCGAAAATGGCTCTAAATCCAACTGGGTCCTGGTGCATGTTTCATAAAGCAGTCCTTAACTTACAAGTGACATTACGATCGACTGATAACCCTTTTTATCTTTAAAATTAAACAAATGAAAATCTTTGTACCGTCTTATGGAAAGTTACGATTGATCGGATCATAAACTCAAGTATATAGAAATCATTCAATGTGATAATTCTTTCTTCAGAAAACTTGCACAATGTCTTTGAAAACAAAGAGGACCATACTAAATTGCCAAGAAAACCGTGAGTGCATGAACATACATTATATCAAGAAAACATGTTGACCCAACATGTCTTTTAGGATGATTTAATACGTGTCGTGCGGGACATTTGTCAACATTTTCTAGTCTCTTAGCAGATTGCTTGAGCAACGAACAATTATTTTTTTGTCAATAAAAAAGTTTTAGTGGGTTGTAATTTGAAAATCTGATTACCAACCAAAAAATATTTGATTACGGCTGAATTACGGGCGAAAATATTGTGTGTCGTACGGGACTCAGAAATGTCTCAAACGACACGCAACATTTTCACCTTTAATTCACCCATGGACAGCATATTTTTGTTGGTTGTCATTTTTTTAATATGTCTACCCAGTAGGACTCTATTATTACCACAAATCAAATTGAAGGTCTTCGTTTGTTTGGACAATAGGTTGAGAAATGCCGTGAAAATAGGTGATTTTCTAGCATGGAATCGCCCTTTAGATGTTGACGTTGATGGTTTTTCATAGTTGTGGTTGATTGAATCAATCGTAAATCTTTGCAAGATGGGGCCCAGGTGTATGTCGGTGACCTCAAGAATGGGTCACCGGTCGCCCCCAAAACAGGACGTGAAAAAAAGGAACAAAAATGCATGTACAAATCAAAAACCTGTTGTCTGTTTTCTGTCCTTTTGAGAACGATCCCGAATGTTGGGGATAGCCTGAACCTTATAGCAATGTTTATTTGTTATTAATTATTATTTGTACTCATTATTCTCGCTGCTGGTCTTTGAGAAATAACGTTGAGATTCAGAGCGGGTCTTCCCACCATATTTTTTCTTCATAATATCGTAATTATCCACAACCTAGCCAAACGGTCTATGGTATATTTCAGTTCACTGAGTCTTCAATTGCACTGAGTCTTCAATTGATGCAGGAAAACATCTTCAGTAATAAGGTACAATGTGAGAAAGTATGCCTATGGACCCTCGGCCTCGTACACCCTCCCCGTTCTAAGACACCCCATATCTTTTCAAACATTATACACTCAGCAAAACAGTTCTCGGACACTTATAAAAGTTAAAATATTCCATATAGATATTTGATTAAAGGCAACTTATTGTATGTCACCCTGACCAGACAATATCCCTCTCCCTGTATGACATGAAATTTTCAAGTGAACAGTCATGCATGAACAGTCATGCAAAAATTAAAAGCAAACTTAAAGCCAAATAACACTCCTAGTGAAGAGAAAGTTATCCACCTTGGATTCATCACTATTTCACTTGAATTTTAAGTCAAAGTTAGTCGATGAAAAAAATGTCAAATTTCAGTGTCTTGGCATAAGCAAAAGAAAATTATCCTTATCCTCCAATCTTCTGCAGGGGTGGTGGCCGTAGGTGCGGGATTGAAATGAATCCAATGACCGGGGTAATAATATGCTGTAACGCGCTTTGGGCCATTCTGGGAAAAGCGCTTTATTAAAAGTGGCTATTATTATCATCATCATTATTATTATTATTAGGTCGACCACTCCTAGGGCGGTCTCTAACTTCATTAGTAGCCAAATACCGCTGGTTCAAATTTGAAATTGTTGTTGGTGAAACTTGGAAATATCGAGCCACTTGTCTAAATGACTGCCCACCCTGCAACATTCCTATTGCTCTTGCACGCTCTTGGTTGGAAAGTTTCATCTTGAAAGTGAGTGTCCAAATGATCCATCTCATGATGGATTCCTAAGCATTCAATTCAAATGATAAACGCCTGTTGACATTGTTGAATGTATGCCTACAGGATGACCATGATCATTAGCGTTTGAATGGCCATTTCTGTTTAAATTTTCTTTTACTGACATTGCTATTATTTAAAGCATTTATGAATTCATGCATGACTGTTCACATGAAAATGTCATGTCATACTGGAAGAAGAATCTTGTCAGGTCATTTTTAAATACAATAATTTGCATTCAATCAAACATCACTATGGAGTATTATAACTTTTATAAGTTTCCAAGAATTTTTTTTGCTGAGTGTATCTGGAGTGCGTATCAAAAAAAAGTTTACACTTTAAAAAAGACCTGGGAATAAAAAAAATATACAACATGTGGTATTTATTTCACATACAATCTTAGGTTTGGGTCTCATCCAATGAAATTACAAGTTTTGACAGAATGTTACACTTGAGTGAGCACTGTCCATTTTTGTAAAGCTCGTAGAAATCTGTTTGCGCAGAAATGCTTGTTTTCACACTGTGTAAAGTGGAAAGGACGAAATCAAACTTACCCTGCGAAACATTTCTCATACATTTCCCTTGCACTTTTAGTCAACTGAAATAAAACGGATACATTCAAGCATCTTGTAACAATTTTGCCGCCCAAATTGACATTTCAACACTTAGTAAGCATAACCTTCAACCTTTTTGTGCCAGCTTGATCTTAGGACATAACTGAATCTGAACAAAAGTTTATTTCAGACATCTCTAGCATTTTTCACTAAGTTTTTAACATTTAAAGTGGGTTTACATTTCATTTTTCATTTAATACTTGTTTCTCCACACTTTTCCCAAGCTTGACAATGATTATCAAAATGAAAATCAAGCCTTAGCCATTTCATGTAAATTACAGCTCAGTGTAAAGCAAATATCGTCAAGATGGCCTCTGTGTGTGGTGGGGCGCAATGCACTCTTCAAAGTGTTTTTGGCAAAGAAACAAGTTCAATAAGGTTAAAGATATCTTCAAATCAATTTTCCTAGCTAAATTTCACATGTTCTTCATGATTAAGGTCTACTTTTATCCGCATAACTATTTCAAAGTTCTGCGCAAATCATTTTTCACTAACTTTTCAAAAGTGAGTGGTGCTCACTCAAGCGGAAATATTTTTCGACAGTTATATCGTCATTTGCTTAAATGGATCTGTACCAATGTAAAAGTGTGGAAAAATCTTCAGGAAATTACAAATGTATAATTTTACAGGATTTTTTCTAAGTGTAAACTTTTTTTTGATACGCACTATATATATATATATATACTATTGGTTCCGAATGATTTTCTTTTTTTCTCTTCGAAAGAGATCCACACTTTGCAAGGTTGGACAAATCATTTTCAATTTACATTAAATATGCTCTATTTTTACTACTACTTTTCTTTCAAAATGTTATTCCGTTAATTTGTACTTGTCTCATATTACTTTGTACTACGTATAAAGGAGCTGAAATAAAGTGGTGCCAAAGAAACTAGTTGTTTTGATTGAAATGGGCATTAATTTCTGAAGAACACTCAAACCATAAGCCTCTTTAATGAAATAAACAACACCCTCGGGCAATAGCAAAACGACACCCCT